>NW_010126189.1:15773-26220 GCF_000699245.1 Pterocles gutturalis | reverse complement strand
CTTCAGGTACTGGAAGGCCATTATAAGGTTGCCTTGGAGCCTTCTCTCTTCCAGGCTGAACAACCCCAACTCTCTCAGTCTGTCTGCATAGGGGAGGTGTTCCAGCCCTCTGATCATCTTTGTGGCCCTTCTCTGGACTCACTCCAACAGCTTGATGTCCTTCTTGCATTGGGGGCCCCAGAGCTGGATGCAGTACTCCAGGTGGGGTCTCATGAGAGCAGAGTAGGGGGGAAGAATCACCTCTCTCAACCTGCTGGCCATGCTTCTCTTGATGCAGCCCAGGATCCAGTTGGCTTTCTGGGCTGCCAGTGCACACTGCCGACTCATGTTCAGTTTTTCATCTGCTGACACCCCCTAAATCCTTCTTCTCAGGGCTGCTCTCAATCCATTCTCTGCTCTGCCTGTATTTGTGCTTGGGATTGCCTCCAATGTGCAGGACCTCACACTTGGCTTTGTTCTACTTCATGAGGTTGGCACTGGCCCACCTCAAGCCTGTCCAGGTCCCTCTGGATGGCATCCCTTCCCTCTAGCACATCAACTGCACCATACAGCTTAGTGTCATTGGCAAACTTGCTGAGGGTGCACTCGATCCCACTGTCCATGTTGCCAACAAAGATGTTAAATAGCACCAGTCCCAGTACCAATCCCTGAGATAATATACTAATAGCATTCATAGTAACTGAAATTTGTTTCCATTCCCAATATCATAGTGACTAAAGTGGCAGAGTCCACAGGACAAATGCACATCAATAGGTTAAGTAACTAAATTTGCTGCCTTTTTTTTTTTAAATATCCAACTAATAAAAATATCACTGCAGCACTTTTATAGTACTCTTTGGGCTGTTTGTTCACTACCACTTTTGATTACATTATCCAGTTTGGGTGTTAAACACTGAACGGATGATTTTAAAATAAAAGTCTCAGAAGAATAAATGTGAGAGTAGGAAACCCAGCCATTGTCATAAGGTGGTGTGAAGATTATGATAATCTCACACTAAAGCATTTGACTTATTTGCAGATAGCTGTTTGCATTTATATTTCATGACAGGCATTTTAAATTAGTAATTATAAAGATTTGATTACATACATTTTCAAATCTTTGAAAGATGGTATGAGGAGACATTAATGATAATAGTATTAAAGATATCATATGCTGTCTTCTAAGATCAAGACAAACTTATAGAAAATGTTAGAACGACACTAAGTGGTGGGCTGATACGCGACCATTAGCTAGGTTATAAAGGTGGATGGAATAGCGATAAGATGGTAAAATATAATTTTCACTGAAAGACAAGAATTTTAAAGGTACTTTGTTTCTTTCTTCTTCTTCCTTAATATACATGGAATACATAGAGCCAGGAGGCAGTCAGCAGGAGTTCAGCATAATGCCTTGAAATAGCAAAAATATGTCTTTTTACTTAAAGATACTTTTTTAGTGATGAATCAGGATTTACAGTCTGAGAAGGGTTTTAAACTTCAGCATGGTAATTCAGGACATTTTGGAGAGAGGCAGGGTAGGTTTTGGTTTATATTTTGTTACAAGTTTTGTCCTTATAGTGAGATTAATTTTGGATAAAATTAAGGAATACTAACAGAATAATGAAATATTATTGCCATGACTGTATGTATTAGAAGAACATGTGAGTGTCTGTGTGGTGTTTTCTGCTAGCTAAGTAAGTCAAACCATGACACCAAAGCAAGCTCCAATGGATATTAGGGTAACATGAGAGGAACTTAGTGTACTGCAGGGTAAAAGGTCAGAATACAGAACTAAAATTCAGCACAACAATCTTTGAATCAAAAGAAATATCCCTGAAATATCTCCTAAATACATTTTTATTATAACTGCATAGTGATCAAGTTTAGGATACTACCATCTGTTGACGGACTCCATGAAATAACCTCTTATGGACTGTCCCTGAGCTATCTTTGAGTAATTTAATGTCTGTGATCTAACCAGGGAATACCGTGTTCAACAGCAAGAACACATGATGGATGATGTATGGTCAGAATCCATATCCTGAACGTGATACACACATCAGCTATGTTCATCTAGAGCAATGTGGCTGAGAAATATATTAAGCTGATCCCAAGAAGACTTTGGCTTGTATAATCTTTAAGGGGGTGTGAGCAAAAAATAAGTCACTGTATCTTCAAGGAAAACACATAGTTAGCAGGGTGACGAAAGGAGCAAAGGTGCACTGTGGCTCAGGAACTGTCAAGATGGTAACAGAATGAGAAAAGGACATAATAAATGTCCTGGTTTGACCCAGATAGCAACAAATACCACACAGACACTTGTACACTCTCCCCCCATCCTGGAGATAGGGAGAGAATGAAAAGGGTAAAGGGAAAAGAGACTTGTGGGTTGAGAAAGAACAATTTAAGAATTAAACTACAAAAAAAAAATAATAATTATAATAGTAATAATAATACATAAATATACAAATAAGTGATACACTGCAAATTCTCACCACCTAATGACCAAAGCTCAGCCTGTTCCTGGCTAATGATCCTGGAGCAGAGAGAGTCCTGAAAACAAAGCCCTGGAAAAGGGATGAGCCTGAGAGTCTGAGAGAGAAAGAGGGCTGACCGACAGAGAGGGTGTGAGAGAGAGGGTGCAAGAGGGAGAGAGCTTCCAGACAGATTCTCATCTATATACTGGGCATGATGTGCATGATATGGATACCATTGGCCAATTTGAGACGCAATCATAAACCTAAGGTTGAATCCTAAGCCAGTAATTGTGTGCTATGCTCCCTCCTAGCTTCTCCTGCACAGACTGGCACAGCAGAGGAGCTGAAAAGTCTTTGACTGTCCTGGTAAAAACTATAAGCAACAGTATGTTATCAGGCTTCTTCCCAACACAAATTTGAAACATAGCTTCTTACTAGCTACTATGAAGAAAATTAACTCTGTCCAAGATGAAACCAGGACAACGAGATATCCTTGTCAAGAGGAGAACAAGAGAAGAAAAGTGTTCAAAGAAATTCTGGATGGAATTCTTCTCTGCTCCATTGAAAAGCTGCACACAAAACGAAGAAAGAACCTATTCTGAAAGTACACAGAATTTTGCAATCAGATGGTTTATATTGTGGATAAAGTTGTCGGTAGTACAGCATACTGATGTAAAACTCAAATATGCATTTTACCACTAGTGAGATACTCTCTGAGCACTGTTTTCCTAGTTCAATCCGTTCTGTATTGATTGTCAGAAGTAATTGGTGCTTCTGAGTATCCAATATGAGTGGCCAGATTTTCAGGAAGTTGTCACTTTCTAATGTGTCTCAAAAAAAAAAAAAAATCATTGGCTGCTTCTTGAAAATTTGACAACTTTGTTTTTAAGCAAGTTCTCCTGCACAGTTCTATGGTACCAATGACACAATTGGGCTGTGACATTCCAGTTTAGTGCAATCGTTCCTTGAGACACTTTATGATGCCATATGCAGAAAATTAAAACATCAGGAGTGGAAAGAAGAGATCAGATTGTAAAAGCAACATATCTTTTAAAAAAAAAGTATAAAAGTTATTGTGTAGTTTTAGCTGTTATGTGGAAGTCTGTCACTGAGCTACCTTCTGCTAGAAGACTTCTGTTCTTCTAGGTTTTTCTCAACTGGCAGGGATGTTTCCTAAAGAAAATATCATACTGTCTAACCCCTTTAATACTTATCTACCATCAAGATACTAAACAAAAACAAAATTGAAGCTGTTTCTTTGGCACATGAAACAGGTGGAACATTTCTTCTTTGTCTTTGTCCAACATGAAAGATTGTTGCATCTCTGAACTTTAAGGCATGTGTCCTTTGGAGTAATGCCCCTTCCGCTGGTTCTCCTCAAATATTGGCAGCTGGTCAACTTCTTTCCTTGGCTTTGCCAATGACAATATTCTGTGCTTCAGTGTTTCCTTTGTGTATCTGTGTCTGACATGATTTTCCTTGCATACAGAGAGAAATATACAGTATTTTGGTTTGAATAGTGCAAGTAAAAGAAGCTGCCTGCAGACTTTACAGAAACAAATTTTGCAATGTGTAATAGTGAGAAGAAGTCCACAAATGAGTTTAAATATAAAATCTGCTCTCAAACAGGCTGATAAAAATATGGGCTTTACTTTATCCTGGTAAGCTAGGCTTTTGTTTCAGTGGGAGAAGGAAGGAAGAAGGCTGAGTCGCTCCCATTCTGTTTAAACACTTATGTCAAAACCACGTGTCACTAGCCACAACGCAAATCGCTTAAAATGCTGATGCTGTACTCTTTGTCCTACTTTATCTGTCCGTGTCTCCCCTCCCCATTTAGCTACCTAGCACCAGTTCCTCCCCAAACAAGGCAATGTATATGCACATTGAAACTGGATGGATCTTTTTTGTTCTTACTGTTGTGTCGCATGAAAGGGTTGCTTATGACTAATAGTAAAATATCTCTGGAAAGAAAAACCAAATGTATCTTTAGGCCTTTGAAAGGAAAATGTGCACAGTGGCATATTTTTGGCACGAGCAATCCACTGTTAGTAGAGGTAAGATTTGCAAAAAGTTATGTGTTTTTGGGTCTTATGATATTTTGTCACTCTGAAGCACTCCAATTTTCATCCTGCTTGGAGCACACAGAAGATAATATTAAAATAAGGGGTCCAGGATAGTTTCAAAAACTATTTCATGTTTGCAGGACTTTTTTTTAAATAAACCTAGTGTTACTTTGGCCTTTCATTTTCTTTGTTTTAATATGTAACAGTGACCTACAATGGAACAGATGGAAAAAGATAATGTTCACAGTGGATTCAGGAACATCTTTTCGTTTTTACCTGCAGTGACAGTGAGTAGCTCTGTATGTAATTGTAGATTTGTTTTTCATTACATTTAAAATGTTTATAGTGTTGGCTCCAAGATTAGAGAAAGTCTGCACAGGAAATCAAAGTGTTAAATACACACATCTCGATTTGACATCAAATGCAGATTGAAAGTTTTCTGATCTCAGTTTACCAAAAATTCAGATGATGATATCAAAAGAGGACAAGAAAGGGGAAATAAAGAAAAAAGTTTAGTATTATCAAATTGCAGCTCTGGACCAGGATTCGCCTGTCCAGCACAATAAAGTTCTTACTGTCTATGGGACTTCAGAGAAATCAGTCTTCTTACTTGGCCTTTGAAGTCACCAAGCCACTGTTGCCTGTGATAAAAGAGTTTATTTATAACTTGGTCAGCTTATGTCTTTTCCCACTGAACCAGCAGGCTTTCCAAGGTTTGGGGATATAATTTCAAGGGCTGTTAAACCTCTGTCAAAGTTTTTCTGGCCCCCTAAGGAGCCTGACTATCCAGCGTTCTGTTTGCTATGACAGGGCTTCATGTGAAAGCATTCAGAAAACCGACAGCTTCAACTGCTGCAGTTTTTGTAACAGAAAGTGGCATTTAATCTGAAAAAAAAATAGCAAATCAGCATAGAATTGGGTTTTTATTTCCTGCCTTTTTCCTTTTTTCTTTTTGCTATCCTAAGAGATTAGACAAAGCACAATGCTATAAGTTCCTGATCTCTATGGGAAGATGCTATTTATATATAACCCGGCAAATTACAAGAGGCAGGAATCAGGGATTTTACTATGATGAAAGATGTTAGAGCAAACCCTTAAAAGAGATTATAGCATAGAATGTAACACGGTTTTAGTATAATATTGTAATCCTTCTGCCACTTGTTGTCAACAGTAAACAGAAAGACTGGCTTAAAATATCTAAAGTGTAAGTTCTGGAAGTTCCCGGTTTGTCATGTGTCACACCGAGCACATCTACTGTCAAGAATTTCATTGAAAACTCTGCCTAAAATGCTGCTGAGAGTTAACACCGGATCACTTACTGTGGCCCCACAAACCTCTGTAGTTTGGGAACCCTTGATCCAGATGTCCTCCCAAAATTAGCAAATACCGACTGGTTCAATTAATATCTGCCATCTTTGGTCTTTCTGTATTTAAAATCAGTTCAACAAATGAGATTGCCAAAATCGTAAGACTGATCAAAAAAAACACAGAAGAATTTGAAAACTACTGAAAAATGTGAGCTGTTCTTGTGACTTGACTTCCCTTTTTGAACCTTGGGTATCCCTTTCAAACTTTCCTTCACAGTCTTGTGAGCAAGAAGCTTTCTTTTCTTCTTTTAAATTAATGCCAAAACTCTCACACAATCTGACTGAAAATACTGGGGTTAGTGTAAGCACCACATTTTGTGAGACTGAAGAAAAAATCATAGAAGTTGTCCACACTTTTCTGAAAATAGTTATACATATGTTTACCTTCAGATAGCAAATAGCATAGAGATAGGCACAATGAATTAAGTATACTGCCAGATTAGTAGCGGAGCAATTCTTAAAAATAGCCATTTGCAGGCAGAGGTCCTTCATCCGAAACAGTATCCTGCTTCTGACAACGGCCAAGGGTAGAAACATGGGGAAGGGTGTAAGGGCAGGACAGCTGTGTCATGTTTGTTCACTGGCATACTCCTCCAGTCGTCAGCTTTTGGGGACTTCCTAGGCCTGAGCTACTATCTTCACAAGTTAATTCAATTAATATTTCAGAAAATAAATGTAGAAATAAAACAAGGACAAGGAAAGAGAAAGACTGACAAGAAGATAATAGAGATGGTTGCATTTGTTACACTAAGGCATGCTGATGACATAGGGCAAGTGCTTCCTTTAGCCAAAGCGTCATAAACTTGGCAGAATTGGTGGACAGACTGTTATTGTAGTACCAAAAATATTTTATCAAAAAGTTTTGTATTCAGGTACGTTTTCCCAGAAGATCACAGCCTTAACACGTTCTTCTGAATTACTTCTGTTAACATTAAACAAGGTCTTTGTGAATGTCACAGTGCAGGAAAGTTTTCATCTTTGTATTCAGTTGATATTTTATACATATTCAACAGGTAACATCATACTTCTGCAGGAGGAGATAGTGTTGTAGAGCTACTCTTACATGTCTGGTCTTCAACTCTCTTAAAATGGAGAAGACCCTAAGCCGTAGGACAAGAGCATTGTCCTTCAACGTGTGTAATTTTGTGTTTGTACATACTGTGTGTATAAAGTGCCTTGTGTTCATTAAAGAAAAGCTGTTATAAAATGGCAAAGTATTATTATTATTATTATTGTTAAGGAAAAAAATTCTGCATGTTGCTCCAAATGATTAAGCTGGTGTAAAGAAATTTGCACTGTCAAGGTACATCAAACAAAAATGCATTAACACTTGCTTTGACGTTAAAGATCTTGAAAACTGTTATGAAGGAAAAGAAATACTTTGCCCCTATAGCTGTATCTGTTTCCACTGATTCCATTAAAACAAGGTGTTTCTCGTGCAGATTAGTGGCACCCAGAGCTGATTTAAGCAACGAGAATTTTGGAAGTCAATTTATATTTGAATCAGGAAATGACTCAGTATTTTCTGAAGTCTTACTTCAAAGCTCACTCTTTTACAGTTAGGTAAAAATGATATCACATCTTCAGAATGTTAAATTAAACAATTGCACTGAGCCAGGATTTATTTCTGACGGTGCTTTAAGCTGGTTTTTCATACTGTATATACATCTCCCAGGATGATTTTAGTCATATCTGAACAATTAGTGAATAGCGTGATATACACGTTCCCCAGTTCTATGACACCTTTTGTAATACTGCATGTCACTCTGTTTTATGTTGCCATACATATAACTTGCCTGCAGTATGTTAGAATTAGTGGTCTTACGGTTTATGAATCTCCTGACATTTTAACCTATTATTATGTTAGCTGGAATGGGACTTTCAAGTGAAGGTGATAATAAAAAAAGATGTTAGCCAATAAGAAACATTTCTACAAATGGCCAAATGACAGTGAAAAAGGAAATATTTTAACAAAGCAATGTTAATACAGCCCAGAACCGATGCAAACAAAATCCCTGAGGAAGACTATCTGCAGAAACATACCATACTTTTGGCATACTGTACTTTACCGTATGCCCAACACATTTTCCACAAAGCTCTTGTATATTTTCTGTATGAAAATCTAAAGCATAAAGTCTTATATTTAGCAGTTGAAAAAATACAGGAGATTTAAAGCAGCAACAGTTCTGCTTTATGCCTCAGATTTTTTTTGGCAATTGGATCTGAAGGAAATGATCTATCTCAAAAAAAAAGAAAAAAAAGGCTGATTAATTTGGTCTTACAATGTCATTGAGGTCTTTCTTTAAGAAGTAGAAGGTTTGTGTGGACTATAGAAACACACAAATTATTATTATTGCTATGATTACTAAGTATATTTTCAAGATGATCAGCTTCAGTCTTTGCACTGACTGAATTCAGGAAGCGCTGGGCTCTGTGACTGAGCCCTGCTTGCTCGTGCCATTGTCCCCTTATGTGAGTGACACTGAGATGCTCTACAAGCCGGCGCTGCAGTCCACTCTGTCAGGAAGGCTGCTCTTCTTGGCACCATAGATATGATAAGATGATAAATGCACTATGCAGTTTCCTAAGACCAACAATAACAAAAGTATCATTGTTTTTCTCTGTGGCAGCAGACATTTGACCAGCATATTTATCCACCTCAACCCTATTTTATTCTGCTTTGCTTTACCTTGTGAAGTGCCATAGTGGTTTTACATATGCACTGCTATTTTAAACCTTTGACAATACAGCCAACATAACTTTACAGGAATTCAAATGTAGGCACAGGTCACGCACATTCATGAGCCTGTCGCGCTGCAGATGGATGCATCCACAAGGATATGAGGGAAGCCCATTCCACTAGATGGGAATTTCCCTCTTATACTTCCTCCAGATGAACAGAGATGAAGAATCACAAATGTATCAGTTTCAAAGAGTTTAAGAGGTGTTTCAACAGTCTACAAGCAGTTTGTTACCACACTTGGCATATTTTGAAACAGTAATTATGGAAGACTTCCAGAAAATCTCCACATGACTTAAAGAGTCAGAGTTAAAATATGCATGGTAAAAGCAGAGAGCCCTTTGCTTAGTTTAAGCTTCAAGAAGAATAGTGCAATGGCAGAACAAATGAAGCTTCATTCAGAAGTGTAATTTGTTTAAAAGCAATCAGACAGAGATGGTCACAAGCTGGAAGAATGAAAGAGCTCAATATTTTAGGCTGGAAAACACTTTATAAAACGTTGTAAAATCTAAACAAGTGAAGTGTTTGTGTAACCAAAATCAAACTGTTAGTAATATTTGTCTTAAAACATTTATAAGCACTGTGATGAAGCATGGAAGGTGGTTTGGAAATGTGTCTAATTTAAAAACACACACTATGCTGATTTTTTTTTGAACAAATATGAATTACTTTGAATTTAATTTAACAGAAAAAAAAGTTTGATTAAAGGACATGTATATAAGTACACTGTATGCAATCAAAGTGCCAGTCATGGAAAGCAGAAATACACGGAGCCAAGGCTGATAAAAGTTAAACTGATATTTTTATAATTCTTCAGTATGTTCACGGAGCCAAGGCTGATAAAAGTTAAACTGACATTTTTATAACTCTTCAGTATGTTCGGATCTTGTAGGACTACTTTCATTTGTCTCCATAACTTCCAAGACTCTTTATTGCAGAGGGGAAAATGTATTTTTTCTTGTTTTAATTGACAGCAAAATGATATAAAACATCTCTCCATTGTAGTTTAGGCTGTGCAAAAACAATTATAAAAAATCACCTGGAAATCCTTAACTCCATTCATCTCAGTCAACTATCTGAAATAAATAGGCAGATGATTATCAAGATTCAGGGAGACTCAGGGTGAAAGTTGCCATCACAATGTTCTTTATTTCTTGAAAGAAATAATATAATTTATGTACCTTCCTTTAAATATCTTGATCAACTAACATCAAGGTGAGGGAGATTGTTTTCTTAGGTGACTGTGTCACTAAAAAACTATAAATAGCAATTATTCTTGAAAAGATGAATCCATTGCGCTTCATTACAAGACCCTCAGGTGACGGACAGATTATGTCAGCCAAGAAGATGAGCTCCTTGCCTTCACTTCAGCCTAATTCAACCCATTAAAATAAAGCCTGTTTTAGATCGGTTCACACTCCCACTACTACAGGAAATAAGACAAGAGGATGTTTTTCAGGGAGTGTTCCAATAAACCTTTTTGGAGGCTGTATGATCTTCACACGCAAAGCATCACAGTGCCTCAGAAATGTGACTGTAATGGAGACAGGCTGGTAGGCCAAGGTTATGCTGTGGTATTCAGCATTGTAAGCAGCCCAGTGAGGAGGGCACGAAAGGTGGCTGTCAGAACCATGATGTAGAGTGTCACCTCAAATATTAATTTGATGAACCACTGTTATTAAGGAGCCAAATGTAGCTTATTGAAAGAAATTTGATCCACTAGAATTAAAATCAAAAAACAAACTGGACAAATCTCAAAAAGTTTGGAAGATTGACACCTAGAGACCTTGAAGACAAATATCCACATAGCTGACCTAAGTG
>NW_010126189.1:7215-15742 GCF_000699245.1 Pterocles gutturalis | reverse complement strand
AAATCCAGATCTAATAAGGGAATGCCGTTAGCCAGTTTAGTTATTCCTTCCCACAGTAAATCCCTGTTCAGGTGCCAGCGTTATGATTACTTTTTATTTATGGTGTTGTGGGATCAGATTCTTTCACAAGAATCCCAACAATGGCCAACACCCACAGGGGTCATATTTTTGACAATATTCCAGCATTACTGGTCTCAGATACAGAAAATGAGAACTGGTTCCCATTTTTCAAACATTCTTTTTTTTTCACATTATAGTTATTCCTGAGTTTTGGTACAGACTTAGATTTATTATTTTACCCAATATGATTCAGAAACCACGCTCATCTGCTATTTCAGTGCTTATAAAAGTGCTTTTAAACTGTTTTCTACAGTTGTCTTCACTTGATTTTACCCCAGCAGAATTTCTAAAGGACACATTGTCTTAACATTGACATTGGAATTTGAAGTGTATTTTGCTGTTGTATCTACAAGCAACAAGGAGCTCAGATATCTTTGTAAGGTTTAAATTACTTGGATATGTGAGAGGATTCCAAGAAGACAAACTGAATTGTCCTCAGAAAGTACCCTGGGCTGAAAATAGTTGTGGTCTGGAAGAGTCTCTCTTCCCTCTTTGACTGCTCACGGTCCCATGAGGATACCCATTCCTGGGTCAGCGGGATCTTTGGTACCAGTCCTGCCATTCACACTCCAGTGGATGCAACAGTGCTCAAGGGCAGCAGAAGAGCTCAGTATGTAGGCACAGTGTGCACGAGTATCTCCAGGAGTTGGGGTATGGCATGACTAACTCCACCAAGGAAAAAACAATTAGTTAAAAGCCTCGTTCTTCCTCTTTAATACAGTGCGTGGCTATTCCGTCCCATTCTTTGAGCACTTTAGCCCTGCTGTTTTACAACTCTGTCATACTGATGGTCACTTAGATTTCTCTTGCTGTCCTGTAGCACAGTGCACATATTGAACCTTTTGATTTTTTGTAACAAAATTCTTGTATTTCTTAGAGAGTGCTGGGGATGCAAGGGGGGTATTAGGCAGACAGAGGTGCAGAAATACACAAAATAAAAGTTTGTCCTGGACTGTGTCTCCTACATGTTTTTCTGAAAATGCAAGAACATACAATTCTGCTCTCTTTCAAGAACTTTTACTTTGCAGAAGCAAAGCACATGAAAACTTGAACTTTCACTTGTAAAAACTTTGGGCTATGTACAGACAAATGGTGGTGAATGGAATTGCCCACAACATTTTGTTTCCTATGATCCTTGGGTCATAGGCACAGCTCTGACTGTGTTTAAACAGGCATGTGAGAGGGAGGAAGTGCAACATGAATGAACGAAACTGAATTGCTGAGTCTCAAGTGATGAAAGAGTAACTGGGCACTGTGGCAAGAGTGCGGCAACATAACCATTCTGAAGGCTGTAGAATAAATCAAAACACTGCATTTGAAGAAAAATCTTGCTGCCATTTAGAAAGAACATACAATTATCCCATCCTTTCTGGAATGAACATCGGAAACAAAGACTTGCACTGCTCCTTGTGGCAAGACTGGCCAGATTTTTGACTATACTGAAACAGTTTTGCAGAAATGCCTTAAAATCTACCTCATCCCACAAAGAGGCGCTCCCCCCAAAAACAAACAAACAAACAAACCCCCACCAAAACAAAAACCAACCTCCACCCAAAAACCAGATGAGAATTTGGGCAAAGAAATATTAAATCAAGGAACTCATGTACATTCTTGCAGCTAGAGCCATCCTTACTCTCAGGAGAACTCTAAGGGTGAGAGTAAGCCACTGCAGCTCCAGCCAGGGCAGCCCAGAGCAAGACTCCAACTGGTGTAGTCTGCACTGTATGACCACGCTGATGTCGACCTCCAGGAGGACCCCACTGACCTAACAGTCATTTTGTAAGTCTCCTATTTGATGTGTAATGAGTGCTCCTGCTTAGATGTTCTGGATTTGAGTCTTCACACTTAATCTTAGGCAATAGATCAGCATGTGTTTTTTAATAATGAATGACTGTCCAAAAAAATTAAACATAGGGGAATTGTCTCTTGGCACTCATGCTACCAGCAGTTCCAGGAAAGATTACTCTATCCACTGCTGCATCAGAAAGCATTATTCCAAACGAGGACTCCAGATGTTAAATTTCTACATTATCTTCCTGATTTCTTCCCCTATGCTTAGTTCAACTTTTGAAATATTTTACCTCTTATCCAGATATTCAAAACCTTCTGCTTCATGGGGAAGACCATTAGATCATCATGTCTGCAGTCTACAGAACTAAAGAGACTAGTTGCTCTTTCAGTCAGTTTTTAAGTCTTTAACTCATTACATAGGAACATAAGCTATTATCCCTAAACCATTTTGAGCAAAGTACTTCATAAATAGTCTGGCTGACATAAAGATCATACCATTTAAACAACAGAGTAAATGCCTAAGAAATATTATGTTGTAAGCTTTGCCTATGTACATGGAGTACTTTTAAAAGCTGACAATAAATCGTAACAGATAGCTTAACACTTCGAAGCACAGTGGAAAAGCCAATTAAAAATAGCTTGGAGCAGCAATTGGAAATACCATGAGCCAGCTGGTCAAAGGTTGCTTTCAGAAATAATTCTGAGCTTACTGATTTTATCGTCAAAAGTCAATCAGAAATACGGCAATCAACTGAAGCACCCTTATTTTACTTTGTACTAACATTAGTGTTATAACCAAGGATACTCAGAATAATGCCAAGAGTGTCAGCCCTAAAATTCTGTCATCAGAAACAAAGTGGGAGCTAATCACAAAATGTTTTCATAAATGTATTCTATTCCTTTTCTTCAGAACATTTCTGTTAAACTATGGATTGCAAAGTAGCTGGAGCCTGGACAGGGGATGTCCCTTGTCAGGGCACACGTGTGGAGCAGTGAGGTCCCAACTGATGGCTGGAATAATTCAGTGCTAAAATGATATAAATGATAATTCATAACATCTGCACTGTCTTTCAGGAAGTATTTGTTGTATTCCAAAATATAAATTTAGCATATTTAGAGTTCTCAAGTGACACATTTTGCCTATCTGGTATTGTTGATGGGTGAGTGGTAACTTTAACTGCCATTTTTGTATTCTGCTAAGTCAGTGCACCATTTTAAACACATTTTCCTGGAAGCAAAACTTTAAGGAAGGGTCCCTGTTCTCTTTCACCATTTCTCACAGTCCAGAAAACCAACTTTCTTGAAGGTGCTTTCTTCAGAGCTGAGGGTGGCAAAATGAGTATGTATCAAGTAGCTAGCAGTGCTGGTGGCAGGGTTTGTCACTAAGCTGGCACAAGTGCCATCTTTCTGACTGGTCAGATCTATGAAAAGGCTGTCAGTTACAGCTCACTTACATGGAACTAGGTGATCTCACCTCTCCCTCATCTGTTCACAATATTAAATCAATGGAGCCTCTTTGACTTTGCATGCCCCATTGAAGGAGAATGAAGCCTCTAACATTTTCCCTCTTGTTTTTCTCTGTGGAGTTTTTTTGTTTTGTTTTGTTTTTGGTTTTTTACCTTTTTTTTTTTTTTTCCCCCGTAGAGGTACAGATGTGATAAACTCGTAAAGAGATATCTGCACCTCAGTCAGCAGCACTGTGCTCCCAAAACTGGTCCTCATTAGTCTCTAAGGAGAAGCATTAAATAAGCACATTAACATCCCTTCCATTTCTCTCCTACTCAGAGGCAGAATTTAACATGCATTTTGGCATGCATTTTGACATGCATTTCACAGTCTATAAGCTTTAAGTTATAAACTTTAGTTAAACGGAAACATTCTGAATTTCTTCTTTGATGTCTTGGGAAAATATTTATAAAATAATATGGACAAACAACATGGGGACCTACAGGAGAGTTACACAGGCTAGTCATGCCTCTGAGTTGGAAAAAGGCAGTCTCAGGTTAAGACTTGTGTAAATGCACTAATACTGTATATGGTGTTCACTTATAGTGTCAGCACATTTTCTGAAAATGCTACCAGCTGAAAGCATCATTTTACATTCTCATCTTTTATTAGCATTCAGACTCATCTAAAACATATTTGGGGACCTCATATAGCTTAGTCATGACGAAACATCAAAGTAGACAGGAGATTAACAGTGTAGACAAGCACATGGATCTCAGGGAGAACTTCAAACAATTTGAGTGATCTAGTCCAGCTAAAGTTCCCCAAGGAAAACACCACTTCTTATATGAAATTTGACCCATGAAAGATGTTAAAATATTTTTAACATGATCACCTCACTATCTGTTGTTTTACAGCACTTCTAGAGGTCTAGCTCGTCAGTCCTATAAACAAATTGACTTCCAGTCTTCAGTCAATTGCTTAAGAATGAAACATTCCAGCTGATAGATCTGTTTGTAACAGAGTAGGAAAGGAAAAACATTAAGAAACAGGAGTAAATCCCCACTCAGTGACGTGCTACAAAACAGAGACGATTTCTTGTCATTAATTTATATGGAATACTTTCATGATTTAGAAAGAAAAATCTCTATTTTAAATTCCTTATCAGTAGGATTTATAGTGCTACAGACTGCTCCAGGTTGGGGAAAAAAAAAAAAAAAAGCTGTATTTTCACAATAATTGGATAAATACTGCCAAAAAAACATATTTTTGTGTTTTCATTTGAGATAAAACAGCAAACCTTTCCTTTGATAGTGTCTTCAAACCATTTCAGTTAGGTTTGCTATGAACGAATGAATATATGAGTGCTTTTTCCTCCACATGGAAGCTCCCAAATGAGAAGAACTGATCAATGCACAAAGTTATTAATGGCTAAACAAAAAAAAAATTTCCACCAAAGCTCTCAGAGTCCATATTTGGAACCAATGTGTGTATTTTTTCTGGAGAAAGGCTCTGATTCCTCAACCTAGAGTAGTTTCCTCTAGGCATGAACAGCATAACACAAAGTGCAAGCTAAGTATTTTGTATAAAGACTGTGAAATATGTAACTAATGTATTTCCCATGTTGTGAGGATATTCAGTAGCTACAAGTAAAACCATTGCATCTCTACTGATGACAGTTTAAAACAGAGTTACAGCTATATGTTGCTTGAAATGTTACCTCCAGAGAAGTCAATGTGACTTCTGCATTAGCTTTTGATGGACCAAAATTTCACCCCTTGTTTTCTCTGACTGAGAAAACAGATTTATCTTCTAGAAGTTCATTGGCCTGAGTATGAAGTGCAAGTTCAGATCTACCATCTGTAAATTATTTTGTATCATAAATAGACATTTTGAACCTCTAGTGAAACAGGGGAAGGTAAATGGGGAAAGAATATAACCCACTTTAATTTGGTCTTTGTTTTTCAGATTAGCAATAAGTACTGATTTCCATCAGTAAGTAACATGTCTTTGTCAGGCAGCATTTGGTAACACTTTTCAGAGATGAAGGGAAGTCACGGCAGTATCAACATCATTATAGGCCTGAAACTGAAATTTCAGCTGACAATTTTATACTGGCTCTATATTTTAATGTTGTCACGAGGTTGCACCTCCTCATGTGTTTTCTTTTTGTTAGTACAGCAGAAAGCTAAGACTTCAGTAAAACATGGAAAGATTATGTTGGAAATTTGCAATATGTCATTAATTTCTTGCCTTCTGTGCCCTGGCACATTTTGAAAGGAATTTTCAGTACAATATTTACTAGTTCTGTTGGAGAGTTTCAACTGTAACTGCCTGGATGCCATGTGCTGAAGTGCTCACAGGTCAGAGCCCAGAGTCAGGAAGGTATTTCAATAAAACAAAATTCCTTGTACGATCAAGGTCTGCGGGCAGTTGGCACTTCATGGTTTGCTCTCCATGCTACACAAATTTCCATTGTTTGTTCTCCTGGAAAGGACACTTCACGTGTGACCAAAAAGAAAGAAAGTTAAAAACTAGACATAAAAAATTAAGTATTGCTATCATTATATTTTGCTAAACTTTATGATCATATCATGATCATTCTACAGGCAAACAAAGGCCATGCCATAGCTGGTTGTCTGTCAGGCTTCCTCAGTCCTGACTGTTGGGACTGCCCCCACACTCGCAGCCACAGAATGGGGAGCTCCTGCTGGCCCCAGGCAAACAGCAATGCTGGATAGGGCTGTCGGCATGGTGGATGTCTGACTAATGGTGCAGAACAGTGGTGCAGAAGAAGCCTTGGCACTGTAGTGAGAAAAAGACGCTTTATTTTTGTACCCGTTTTTACTTTTGAAGCTCAGTCACTCATGGTGCAGCACGTCAAATCTAAGCAATCACAGTTTACTGTTCATGGAGTGACAGACTCACAGCCGGGCTGAGGCTGGCTGGCACCTCTGGAAATGGCCTCATCCAACCCCTTGTGCAGAGCAAGGCCAGCTACAGCAGCTTCCTCATGGCTGCGTCCAGTTGTTTTGAATATTTCCGAGTATGGAACTCCACAGCTTCTGTGAGTAGCCTGTTGTTAATTTGTACATTGTACCTGAAAAATCAGAGTCCCTTTGCTTTTCAGAAACTCCAAAAGGCACCTTTCAGTAGCTTCTGCAGAGACAATGCTGCCTTTCACCTCCTGTGTAACTGTAGATGGTTCTAGAGGACACCAGTCTCTGAAGGACTAACTCAAGGCACAGCCTCTAGCCTTTAGTTAGAAATAGGGTATAGTGGAAAAATGACCACAGCCTCACTGCCTAATTTGCTTAAGGAAGAGTGCTGGCAGCTGGTTCAAGTGCTGCTGGCAGCCCTGGCAGGGTCAGTTCCGCTTGTCTCCCACCTCCCCTCTTGGCTCTGTCTTTCTTAGTGCCATAGCAGAAAATGGTCCCCCTCAAGGGAAGCAAACTGGCTTTTGAGAAGCTTTAGCATTTGGGTCTGTTGTTTTTCTCTCTTTGGGTTTTAAAGCAATCTCTGAATGACCAAAATGTTCATTTAATGCATAATCTGTCTTTACGAATCATTGCATAATTAGCTTAACTAGTTTCACCCCAAGAGAAATATTACATTAAGCCCAGTCATTTTGCCAGTATTTAACAGCAAAAACTATATTTCTAGAGATAGAAAAGAGAAAGGGTAAAACAAAACTACTGTCAAACACCTGCATTGTTGACTTGCTTTTGCTTTTTTGTCTTCTACGACTTGATCCTTCAGTCTTCCTGCAATTGTCATCCTGCCTGGCAACATCAGTTTAAAAGATGTGGATCTTTACTTATCTAACAATACACTTCAGTTACAAGCTAAAGCAAGTACAGATTCAACAATATTTTAACTTTGATTTCCTCTGACACAGAGCATAAAAATCTACAACATAAAAGGCAGCCAGTTACAATTACTGAGTTATCAGATCACTGAGGATGTCTAGAAATGTTGGAAGTCATGCAAGAAAAACTCTAGCAGCAGAACTTATGCAGGTAACTTTGGGCCTGTCACCCAACATTTGCTAGATTTTTTTCATTCCCACCCAACATATGAACCAATATATGGTGCTTGACCCCCTCCCCACTCCTAGCCTTTTCTTTCTCTCCTCCTCTTCAAACTTCTTTTGGAGAAGGCTGGGTAGAAGTATCTTCACTCCTCCAAATGCTGTGAGAATAGCTGGTCCCCTAACACTTCCAGAGCAGCTTTACTTCAAATGCCTCCACTGCAGCAAACAGGTCTGATGAGGATTAACACCTCCCTGTAATTGGTGGGTTTTGATCATTTACAGGAGTGACGTTACTCCCATTGCTCTCATTGATTTTGCTTCATAAATCCCAAGTGTGATATTTTCCTCCTGTAGTTTAACTGTTTTTCAGGTGGTGGGAAGGATGGCAAAGAGCAAAAAAATGGGGGGCTGGTTGCACAGTTCACACTACATTTATTACTCCAACCCATGTGTTTTATTTCAACTTTCTTTGTTTTAGGCTGTCTAATTTTCCTCTTCAGCTTTGTTTGTTTCACTTCTCATTACTTCCTTTAGCTTTCTGCAGTTTGCAATGTGTTACCCTGCTTTCTACTGCCTAAATTTGCTATGTATTTAGAGGTGCTTAGATTCAGTCGTAAAGCAGGTCACACAGAGTTCAGAAATGTTTGGAAAGGGAAACAAAAAGTCTGAGAAAGATCTTCTGTTTTTCTTTTCTTCATGAAGGGTGCTGACGGTTTTGTGATTTACATGGTAAATGTTTTTGGGGACTAGCTCTGGTATGGCTTGGCCACATGCACTCAGGACAGCGCAGGGTTGCAATGCTGTGTCCTCGCATGAGATCATCTCTGCAAATGAGCAGTGGGAGATCTGCTGGGGAGGCTGAGGGGAGGAAGGGAAGAGAGAGACTGTATCAGTTCAACTCAAAATAATTAATCTAATCTTCCTGTTACTAATCTGACCAATTCATATCATCCTTCCCCTCAAAACAAGCTGCTGGATGTTGCATTCTCTTTCTTGTAGACTTCCCGTAGCCATTAGCCCTACATCAGCTTATGTGATATATCACATATCCTCTAAAACTCTACATTCATTTGAATGAGTTCCTGAATTATTAGTTCCTCCATCCACCCACTGATCCCTCCCCTTTCCTCCCCCTAC
>NW_010126189.1:0-7184 GCF_000699245.1 Pterocles gutturalis | reverse complement strand
TCAGCAGGATGCTCAAAGCACCTACTTACAAAATTATCTAGCCAGCCAGAAGGATGTCAGAAGTTTTATGTATATATGGAAGAGGAGCAAAAACAATTGGCTGGGTAAAACATTTACACGTAACTTCTGGCTTTCTCTCAGGCAGAGCTTTTGCAAGGGATTTATAGGTCAGATCGGCTCAGCAGTTTCAGCCTATTGCCCATCCTACCTTAACAAAGCTTGCATGTGTTTGTACAGCTGTGCTCGTAGCTGTGGGAGTCCCACAGATCCCACAAGCCTTCAGTTCCTCTACCTCCCCTTCATCATTTACCAGCACACAAATGTGCACAGAATGAAACTGTAGAAAACTGTCTGACTAGCAGGTTAAAGGCCCAGGATTCAAACCCTGTTTATTTTCTTTGCTTGATTTCCTGCTGCTACAGTGAGTAAATGGTATTTTTCTCCTTGCCTTTTTACCTGTTTGTCTATCACTGTCTGGCCAAGAATGAAAGGAACCATCCCTTTCAGGCTCCTTTAGAGGACTTCAAGGGATATACTGTGTTTACTTGGTGCTCTAGGTCTTCAATGTTTTGTTCTGTTTTGGGGGATTGTTGGTATAAAGTGGAGGTAGATACACAGAAGTAAAGCTATCTCCATCTCCTGAAACTTCATGCTGAGGAAAGGACCTATTTTTATCAATATTAAGGCAGTTTATGATTAAGTCCAGAAAATGCTTGATGCTGATCAGTTTAGAGGCAGTTAATATACCTTTCTGAACTGGTGCCATGAATTACGAAGTCTGTCATCTGGGGAGGTATTACATTTGAAATTAAATTTTTAAAAAAAGTCAAGAAGTTTCTGAAAATTAGCTAGCAAATTCCATCCAATCTTACATTAATTTGGATTTTTTTTAAACAGCAAAAGAAAACAGGGAGAAAAAAAAAGGTTCTTAAATTATATCTATTAACCTAATAAAGGCCAGAGACTCTGAATTTCAATAAAATATTAGCTTAGCTAGTGATTTAAGAAGAAACTTTGTTTGTATTTCAAGTATTATTGTCATTCCTAAAGTCTGATGCCAACTTGATAAAAGCTCTAATTCAGAAAAGTATAAACTCTGCTAAAAAAAAAGAAATTAAAAACTGTCACATTTTCAAAGGATCCTGTTACTCAGTTCTTGCAGACATTTCTAATTAGAGAACTGTATTCATTAACACTTGATATGTTAGCAATCTGCCAAGATTTTTCCTTTTCTCTCTCAGGCATTTGGGCCTCTGTTCTGCAATGAGCTAAGTGAAGACTCATGTCCACATCCAGACTGACTCTGAGGGCAGAAATTCAAGCAGAGGGAGTCAGGGCCGGAGGTGGAGAGGCTCCAATATAGACAGCTTGCAAGGACAAAGTTACATTTAAATTCTTTACTGTTCTGACCCTCATTCCTTCTTTTTTTTTTTTTTTTTTCTTTTCATTTTATAATTATATAGACATAAAAAGGAAAAAGGAGAACCTCAAGGGTTGTCTCCACCGGCACCTGTTCACAAAAGAAAACTCACCAATCATTTTAAAGAAGATTCAGTCACTGAGGATTAAAAATCGTGTCCCTGTTTGAAAAATTCAGACTGAAGTTTCTGACTAGAAAAAAAAAATCCAGCTACAGGTTCTGATGTAGCACTCAGAATTGTATGGGAAAATCTGGCACATTTGTATGGGAAAATCTGGCACATCTGAAAACGTGAAACAAAAGATTGCAGTTCCTATATCTTTTCTGGGGTGCTCTAATATCCTGTTTTAGTTTGTTTTTCTCAGATTAACCCACTTTTTACACATCAGGTAGGATACTTGCCAGTTGAAATAAAATGAAAAGAGAAAGAGGAAGTGTATGGATATGCCAGTAACAGTCGCACGTTAAAGCTTTGCATGGCCGGTCTCAGTGAGATGCCCCAAGGAAGAATTATAAAGAAACACTGCACTAAGTAATGTAATTAAGGGTAAGAAATCTCCAAACACAGTATTCTTCTGGACAATTACCCATACTACTGCTGTACCAAAGATTTCAAAAATCTTGAGGTTGACTCAAAGGCTGAAGTTAGAAAAGGCACATTGAAGATTTTTTTTGGGGGGAGGAGAGCAGTTGCCTTTTGGCTTTTGACACATTTTCAGGTTCATATTTTCATTATTTCTGTCCAATTTTGATGGCTGAATCATTATTCTTATTTTTTAATTAAGAGTTGAAAGGACTTTGTCATCACACAGTGTCTTTGCTTTAGGACACAGAGGGGCTGGAAGAGCTTCATGCCATACTGAATCAAAGGTCCTGCTTAGCAGGTGACTACACACTTTGTTTCTTTCCACTGACATCTGCACAAGAGACCTTGAAGAGAACTCTGTTTTTCACAATCCTCCCTCTTGACTCAGTAGAGAGTTACCTCTGTATCCTGGAAATAACCACAGAGGCATTGCAGAGGTAAGACAACAGGACTTCCATTGTCAAAGCTCAGGATAAAATGAGGGGGGAATAATATTCATATAACAGTACAGATGGTCAAATTCTTTACATTTTCACCAATAAAGTAAGATAAACTGTGTTCACTGCTGTAGTATGAGTAGCTGAAGAAGCAGCTAATCTTCTTTTCTAGTTAATGAAGAAAGTTAGATTATAAGCAGACAGTACAGGAAGGGAGCGAGGGACTGGAAAACTCAAGCCCTTCCCCTGAGATACATTTGGAAAAGATCTGTGGGAGAGCTGAAGGAGTTTTTGTTTGACTTGCTGTTTGTTTGGTTTGTTAAAAGGACGTGGGCATAATACAAATCTCTCCAGTGTTACAGAAGATCCACCTCCTGCATTAATCAAAATATGTGAAGATAGGCATTTAACTGCAAGAACTTGTACAGTATGGCAAGAGGGAGAGATTATTGCAAAAATCTGGAATGGAACAAGCCAGTGAATAGGGATAAAACACAAATGGATCTGGGAGCAGATGAACACGTTTGAAGCCTCCTCTTGCCATGAATACAAAATTCATTTTGTGCATCCAAGTAAGAAAACACATCCCCAAGACTTGCAACATAAATGCTACACATATTTCTGAAGAACTCTAGGAGCTTAGTCCAAAATTTACTGAAGATAGGGGACTTTCTTTTGCTTTTATTCATTTTCCAGGTACCAATGAGTTTTTAGACCAACCACACTTACCTAAATAACAAAGATAAAGCCATTGTAAACAAAGGAATTAAAACCAAGTAAGTATGCTGCCTGCCACCTCCTTACCCTCCTTGTCCTCACTGAGCCTAAAATTATAGGAAGATCCAAATATGTGATATTTTTTTCATCACTTCAAGTAGCAAATGCATGTTTGTACTAGTTACGATAGAGACCACGTCTTGTCAAGAAGCTTCAATCTGCTTGCAACACATAATAAATACACCCACACATAACACATTAATAGCTCTCAGAGTACAATGGAAAGTCTTAATTACAATCGGTGTCTTTTCCTCACACTTCTAAGGTGCTACACATACAATCCTGAATGCATAGGTCATCTCCAGTTATAGGCTTCTAGTATGATTAGAGATATACAAGTTCCCAAGAGAAAATCTGATGTGACTGAATGATAATCCTTTTGTCACGCTGCTATCTTGGGGACAAAATTTCTGAGCAGTGGATAATACATCAAGGTAGCTTTTGCCTTTAGGTGATCCAAGTACAGGAATTAGTCATTTAGTAGGTCTGTACACTGCAATCAGATGGTATCAGCCCACAATTTTTCAAGTAGAGGGACTGTAGTGGATTGACCCTGACTGGATGCCAGGGTCCTACCAAAGCCACTCTGTTACTCCCCTTCCTCACCTGAACAAGGAAGAGTAAAGTACAACAAAAAAGCTCCTGGGTCAAGACAAAGACTGGGAGACATCACTCACCAGTTACCATCATGGGCAAAACAAACTCGACTTGGGGAAAAAAGCAATTTAGTTTATTACCAATCAAATCAGAGTAGGATAATGAGAAATAAACCCAAATCTTAAATTCACCTTCTCCCCACCCCTCCCTTCTTCTTGGGCTTAACTTTGCTCCTGATCTCTCTACTTCCTCCCTCCCAGAAGCACAGGGGCACAGGGAATGGGAGTTGTGGTCAGTTCATCACACATTGTCTCTGCTGCTCCTTCCTCCTCATGGGGAGGACTCCTCACACTCTTCCCCTCCCACGGGGGACAGTCCTCCACAAACTTCTCCAAAGTGAATCCTTCCCACAAGCTACAGTTCTTCTCAGACTGCTCCAGCATGGGTCCCTTCCACAAGGTGCAGTCCTTCAGGAATAGGCTGCTCCAGTGTGGGTCCCCCACAGGGTCACAAGTCCTGCCAGTAAATCTGCTCCAGCATGGGCTCCTCTCTCCAAGGGTCCA
The DNA here is from genome assembly GCF_000699245.1 of Pterocles gutturalis. Lineage (NCBI taxonomy): Eukaryota > Metazoa > Chordata > Aves > Pterocliformes > Pteroclidae > Pterocles > Pterocles gutturalis. Next base: position 2,804 of record NW_010126189.1, on the reverse strand, counting down.
CAGGTCCTGCCAGGAGCCTGCTCTAGCACAGGCTTCCCACGGGGTCACAGTCTTCTTCAGGCATCCACCTGCCCTGACTCCAGGCTGCAGGTGGAGATCTGCTCCACCGTTACCCTCCATGCTTGCAGGGGTACAGCTGCCTCACCATGGTCTGGAGGGTCATGGGTTGGAGGGAAATCTCTGCTCTGGTGCCTGGAGCACCTCCTGCCCCTCCTTCACTGACTTTGGTGTCTGCAGTGTTGTTTCTGTCACATATTCTCACTCTTCTCTTTGACTGCAATTGCACAGGCGTTTTTCCCCTTCTTAAATATGTTGTCACAGAGACACTACCATCATTCCTGTTGGGCTCAGCCTTGGCCAGGTGGGTGTGTCTTGGAGCCAGCTGGCACTGGCTCTATTGGACACAGGAGAAGCAGCTTCTCACAGAAGGCTGCTCTGTAGCTCCCCCAAACGCAACCCAATACAGGGGCACATTATGAAGAACACAATGTGGTTGTTATCAAACCTAGCAGAGAAATCATGGACCAAAAAGTTTTAAGGCTTATACCTGGCATTTGTGAGGTCTGGAGATTTGTAGAGCACTCTGGAGAAATTTCACAATTAGTAAGTGACACCATTCTCATGCTGTGAGCATTTAGATAAAAATTGTGTTTAATTTTTCTTTTCTCTTTTCAAGAAGGACAGTACTTCACTTAGGGCTCATTCACCCTGTGTCCTTCTGTGGTTCTCACTGACATTGTGGCATTTAAACTTATTCCTGATAATTTATTGTCATTTAAACCTTGATCTGGAAATGCTCAGAAAGTATAGCATACTGGGGAGTATGATGGGCTGGCTGTCTGGAAGGATTTAGAAATATTGGGAAAGCTAATCAAAAGGAAGCAACAGAGGCACAGAAAGAAGAAGCCCGTACTCAAAAACCCAGTGACAAATTCTTACAGGAGACTGTACAATGTAATAGAGATTCCCTCTGGGACAGAAACCTCTCCCTATAGGTACTGAAAACACATTTTCCAGAAACAGCTATTGGTGTTCAGAAGAACAGATGACAGAAAGAAAGAGGGGAGATGGAGAAGAATTCAGTGGAAAACTGGAGAGAGGGAAAGGACAGGAAAGAAATTAAATGCACCATCAAGAGGCCTCGTTGTGATTTTAATGGCTCAAGGGATCACCAAACCTTACTTTGCTCTGCACAGCTACCAACCACTGGAGCAGGCAACACTGTAGCTCCCACCAAGGAGGTCTGTTGAGGAGGAAGCTTGTCTACTGCATGTGGAAGATAAACTAGGTATTGTTCCCCATGTCTTATGAATGACAGTCTTTCATCTCTGCTCTGTACCTGTGAATATATTTGTAAAACCCTACAAACTTAAAAATAGCAAAGATGAGTGTCAGTCTGGGTACAATGATAAAGTTGAAAGTAAGGCATAGACGTTTATGTACAACTCAGTGTTCAAAATCCTTTGATGCAAGATTGGTTTTGGGGTGTTTTGACCATTTCGTATAGCACAGGAAGCTGTGTCTCACACTGGGAAATGGTGTGCAGTAACTTTCATTTCTACTGCTGAAGAATTAGTCATAAGAGTAAACTTTTGTCCCTGCCACACTCCTGTAAAGATCAATCAGGTTTGGGTTTCATCCTCAGCTTTCATTTTGAAAACTGCAAAGGTAGAATTAATAAATATGTAATAAACAAGGACATAAAACAATGAGAAAGTTCTATAGAATCGACCTGGCTAAAGCATAGCTATTTTTTATGAAGGCTTATCTAAGCTATTTTCACTTGTGAACATGAAATAGAATACAAGCCATTAAATTTTAATTGAACATTTCCTATTGTATATATTTACATTTAAAGGCTGTATATGTATTTATATAAGGTAATGTAGAATAATACATTCACGTATTTTTAAAAAACAGTATAAGTTAGTTTTCCTTTAATTTTCTTTAGGATTGCAATGTATGAAATGGTTCAAGAAGCATTTGTCTTTCAGCTGTTTTTGTAGGTGCACAGTTGGCTCCCTTCTTCCTCATCCTCCTCATCCTTGAAAACAGCACTGCTGTTAGCCTAAGTAGTCTGTTTCCAGTCTAGCCTTTTTTAATCACGATGAAAAGCCTAAAAGTCAGTAGAAGTTCCAAGGTAATGACATTTTTTAAACAGAGAAACACTCGGCGAGTATTTATTGTGATTGGCCTAATTACTGCAGTAGCAGAGATGTGCCAATATGCCCATTATGGTTTTCTTATTCACTGTAACATCTCACTGGAGAAACTGAACCTTCAGCTCTAATAATGGTGGCAAAGCTGATGGATTTTTTTATGGCACATAATATCCAAGACCTGTGTTTCCTTATTGGGGTCTAGTCCAGATTGGTTCTAAGAACTGACAAGACTCCTGGGTTGTTTTTTATTGTGGGGGTGGGGAAGAGTTTAGACAGTTATGTAATCCCACCAGACCCTTTGCTATTACAATTCATATCAAAGGACATCAGTTGTTTTGCTTGGGGCTCATGCCATAGGATGTTAGAAATTATGATTTCTGTGACTGTTTTTTCTATAGGGAGAGTTGTTAAAAAATAACTGTTCAGGTTCTGTGACAATTAGCTTTGCTCTGAGTTGTATCAAAATGAGAGCTGACCCAGTGCAGACTCAGGCAAATTTCACAATGAGTAAAGATGGAATGGAGGGGAAAAGTGATGTAGCCTTGCTTACCAGAAGGAATTAGGAGGTGCACAGCAATTAAAAACTTGATCTGAGAGCTCAAGGTCTTGTTGGGTCTCACAGAATCACAGAATCACAGAATC
>NW_010126188.1:0-254 GCF_000699245.1 Pterocles gutturalis | reverse complement strand
GGGAAAAGGCGCCGGCGTAAATTGAAATTGCGAAAAACGTGGTAGGGAAGGTAGGAAAAAACGTAGAGAGTTATCCCTGCCCCTACCAGCATTCCCACCTTGCGTTTTTCCGCCTGGCTGAGGTTAGGATTACGGCAAACCGTCCGGATAATCGCGGCGTAACAAAACGCCGTGAGGACGAAAGGCAAACCGCAGCCGAACCCGGCGAGGACGAGGCTGTAGGGATAAAAATCTGGCAGCAGCCGCGGCACGGA
>NW_010126187.1:0-2712 GCF_000699245.1 Pterocles gutturalis | reverse complement strand
CCTTCTGCTGGAACCAGCCATAAGCACTGTTGGAACTCCCAGAGCAGATGAGGTGGTGTGCCCCAGGGACACAGACACCGAGGGCGGCTGAGCCAGACCCACATGAGAGCCGGGGGCTGAGGCACAAGCTCTCCCTGCCCGGCCGCAGTGCCCGAGGCTCCCCAGGCTGGCAAACGCCCACGCGCTCAGCCCTGCGCACCCAGGGCGGCTGCAAAGCTGCAGGGCCCCAGGCAAGAGCAGAAACTGGCAAAGCTGTTCCCAGGCAGCTCCTCAGGCTCCAGCTCCTAACACTGTCCCAGCCTCCTCTGCCCCTCACATGGATTTTGGGCAGTGGGGACAAGCCCAGCCGGGGACCCCCGAGCCAGGGCCCCATCACTGGGGACAGTCACAGCCCTGAGACACGGGGCACATGGGGAAGGGCACCGGGAGGGAAAAGGGAAAACCCCAGAGCTGGCGACAGGGCCCTGCAGGGCAGAGAGAAAGCAGGCGATAAAACCGACCTCTGACACTCAAGGGTCTGCTTGCCTGTGGCTCGGTGTCACCACGAGATCAGCACTGCTGCTGTCCTGGCCACCACAGTAATAGACAGCCTCGTCCTTGGCTTGGACCCCAGTGATGGTTAATGTGCACGTGGTGCCAGATGTGGATCCGGAGAATCGCGAAGGGATGCCTGAGGGTCTCCGGTTGTTCTTGTAGATGACAGTGACAGGGGCAGTGCCAGGGACCTTCTGCTGGTACCAGCCAGCATAGTAGCTGTTGCTGCTCCCCGAGCAGGTGATCTAGACGGTTTTCTCCCAGGTTCGCCGACACGGAGGGCGGCTGAGTCAGCGCTGCCTGGACCAGGGAACCTGGAGAGGGAGAGGGGAGAAGATGGGGGTCAGCCAGAGCCCCATGAGCACAGCCCTACCCCAGGAGGTGGGATAGACAATGCCACTGTCACAGGAGGATGGACCCAGACACTGTGAGAGGCACATCTGGGGAGCAGAGCCCAGCACAGCATGTCCAGAACAGAGGCAGCTCTGGCAGCAGCAGCACACAGTCACCAGTAGCAAGAGGCAGTGGGGTGGCAGACAAGGCCACACTGTGAATTTTGTAGGGGCAGGGACAATAGCACCCAGTCACGGAGTCACATACAGTGCTCCAGGACACAAAAGGGAGGACATTGACAGGCATGGTCATGCAGAGGAGACACAAACCTGCCTCAGACCCAAAGCCACCAGCTCTGCTCAGCCAGGACTGACAAGGGTTCAAAACCTTCCTCTGACTTTCCCATATCTGTGTCAGTTCCTAGCACTCATTGTCACCAGACAACATAGCCACCACTGCTGCTGTCCCAGCCACCACAGTAATAGACAGCCTCGTCCTCGGCTTGGACCCCAGTGATGGTTAACGTGCCCGTGGAGCCAGACAAGGATCCGGAGAATCGCGAAGGGATGTTTGAGGGTCTCTTGTCATTCCAGTAGATGACAGTAACAGGGGCAGTGCCAGGGACCTTCTGCTGGTGCCAGCCGGCATAATTCCAGCTGCTGCTGCTAATCCCCGAGCAGGTGATCTGGACGGTTTCTCCCAGGTTCGCCGACACCGAGGGCGGCTGAGTCAGCGCTGCCTGGACCAGGGAACCTGGAGAGGGAGAGAAGAGAGGGGAGAAAACGGGGGTCAGCCAGAGTCCCACGGCACAGCCCTCCCTGGGCAGGGGGACAGGGAATGCCACAGCTGGAGGAGAATGGACCCAGACATGGTCACAGGCACATTTGGGGAGCAGAGCCCAGCACAATGCATCCAGCACAGAGGCGGCTCTGGCACCGGCAGCAGCACACGGTCACCAGTAGCAAGAGGTGGAAGAGTGGCAGATAAGGCCACACTGTGAATTTTATAGGGACAAGGACAATGGTCCCCAGTAACAGGGGAGACAAAGAGAACCTTAGGTTCTGTAGGACACAAAAGGGAGGATATTGACAGGCATGGTCGTGCAGAGGGGACACAAACCTACCTCAGACCGACAGCCAACAGCTCTGCTCAGCCAGGACTGAGAAGGGTTCAAAACCTTCCTCTGATTTTGAAGTCTGTGTCTCCCTTCATATTACTCATTGTCACCAGACAACATAGCCACCACTGCTGCTGTCCCAGCCACCACAGTAATAGACAGCCTCGTCCTCGGCTTGGACCCCAGTGATGGTTAATGTGCACGTGGTGCCAGATGTGGATCCGGAGAATCGCGAAGGGATGCCTGAGGGTCTCCGGTTGTTCTTGTAGATGACAGTGACAGGGGCAGTGCCAGGGACCTTCTGCTGGTACCAGCCAGCATAAGCATAGCTGCTATCAAGCCCCGAGCAGGTGATCCGGACGGTTTCTCCCAGGTTCACCGACACCGAGGGCGGCTGAGTCACTGCTGCCTGGACCAGGGAACCTGGAGAGGGAGAGGAGAGAGGGGAGAAGATGGGGGGGGATGGAGACGGAGCCCCTTGTCTCGCCCCACTACAGTGGGTGGTCGAGAGAGTTTTTTTGTGATTCCCTGAAAAGGAGAACTGGCCTCAAGGAACAATACAACACTATTTTATTTACCTCAGCAACTGCAAAATCATCACGAATCAACTTCTCAGAGTCAAGCACCAAACGCCACTTATCAATTATCATTAGACATCACTTATCAATTAAACAAGCATGAAATAATGCTCAATCATTGTTTGAGGCAAAAATCAGACAGAAGACAGA
>NW_010126186.1:0-18394 GCF_000699245.1 Pterocles gutturalis | reverse complement strand
GAGGAGCCACCACTGCAGCCCCTCCCTTGTTGTCAGACAAAACCCACGACACAAAAACATAACATCATCTCTGTGTTGTATTTCCAGAGAATAATCCTCTTCCTGGTCTGAAATGATCTAATCCCGAATCTTGCAGTCCCTGCTGGCCTGGCAGTCTCTCCATCTCCTTCACCAACTTTAGTTTTTTCTGTACTGCTCCTTGTACAAGGTGAGGTCACTGCCATTTCCTGATTTGATGTTCAGTTGCCACCTTCTATGTGGTACCTGCTCTCCCTGGGTCAGTGTTTGTGAAGCTGCTTGCTCACCTTCCCTTCCAGACAGGAAGGCGCTTGGAGCCCTCACACCATCCAGAAGTCCTGGTTGCCTTGAGATGGAGCTTGTGCACAATGCACCCAAGCACCAGTACTCCTGTGGGTTCCTGTCGTGCAGTGGTGCTTGTAGCATCCCCAGGCACCCACCACCTTCCAGACATGAAGAGGTGACCCAGAACAGGGTCAGAGATGCTGGATGTACATTGGAATAAACTGCCGAGCCTCTGAACATGAATAAGCTAGTCAGCTGTAGTTCATTACCACCTTAGTCATTACTTTGCAAATATTTGGACTTCTGCCAGAATTCATCAACATATTTCTGGATTCCAGGAGTGTCAAGAATTCATACCAGCTGTTCATTAGTCACTGCTCACCACTCAACTTGCTCATGCTAGGAAACATCGGTGTTTGCTTTGCAAATTAGAAACCTGCCAGGCACCCCAGTCACAAAGGTTCATTAGCGGAACATGGTAACCAACATCTTGTTGGACATCCATAGCTGGCAAATTATTTGCCCAGATATTCAGCTAATGTTTAAAAAAAAATACTTCAAGTGTTTCAGGCTCATTTCCCAAAACAGAACACACTCTGCTGCGTGACTGCCCTGAGTTTCTCTGACCAGGGGATCTGCAGAGGGCTGGTACTAAGCTCCTGCCTGTAACTTAATTCCTGCTCAAAGCCTTTTTGAGCAGCTATGTGGCATTTCAGGGGTACTTCAGGGCCTAAAGTCTACACTGAACAAGGCTCTGGAGCAGAGCCCCAGAATCATCTGCTTCATTGCATTGCTGCATCTGGCTCTGTCTCATGAGGTGACCTGACAGCCTCACCCGGGATCACTTGTCCCTCCTCAAAGATGAGGCTCATATGCTGAGGTGGCTCTGAGCAGGAGCCAGCTGCTTCTCAGCAAGGACTCCCATTTGATCAGACCAGCCTCAAAGCTTGCCATCACCCAGTGATGGGGCCAGCACTCTTTGAAAGGAGAGGGGAGGAGAAGTAAAGCAATGTGATCAGAACAGAGTTCTTGATCCACTGCAGAAATGTATCGGCATCCCCAGTATGGGACTGAACATGCAAGCCTTGCACAGACATATTTCCCAAAGACTTGCACACTCCTGCAAGATTTTTATTGAAACTGAAGAGGCTGCAGCAGCTGGTCCTTTCGTGTTTTGATCTGAAACAAGTAAACGGCGATCTCCCAGCAACTCTGCTGAGTGCAGCTTAGCCAAAGTTGCTGCCTGCCTTGAGTCACTGTAGAGTGGTAATGCCAGCTGGGACACCACTTCTCCTGTCACCTGGACCTAAACAGGTTCCCTCCTCAAAGGCAGCCCTTCGCTGGCTTTGTTTAGCACCAGCATCTCCTTTCTCCTGTTTCACATACTCCTTCAGTGTTAGGGACCGAAGTTGACAGCCCTGGCTTACCGCTGAGTGCTGCCCAGGGGAACAAACTTTTGCAAATGGGCACATAGCCCAGCTCAGCTTCTTTACCTTTGCTCTGGTCTTCCTTGTGCCAGTGGGACAACATCTTCTGCCCTAGGCCTCCCAAGGTTGTGCAAGAAGGAGGGTGACATCTAGGAGATCTCTGTGATAGCAGAGTCTGCTCCAACAGGCAGCATTACCTGGTTCTGGTATTTTGGGTTGGCATGCAGTGACAGGACGGGGGCTAATGGATTTAAATTGGAAGAGGGCAGATTTACATTAGATATTAGGAAGACATTTTTTACTGTGAGGGTGGTGAGACACTGGCCTGTGTTGCCCAGGGAAGTTGTGGATGCCCCATCCCTGGAGGTGTTCAAGGCCAGGCTGGATGAGGCTTTGAGCAACCTGGTCTAGTGGGAGGTGTCCCTGCCCATGGCAGGGAGGGTTGGAACTAGATGATCTTTAAGGTCCATTCCAACCCAAACCATCCTATGATTCTATGATTCTATGATTCTATGTTTGTAGATGCCGGTCATGCACAAGAGGTGGGTTTGGCTCTGGACTGAATACCCCCAGTGTCTAGAAGTCTTCAATAAGCTCACTCATGCTCATCTTTGATAAAGGATCTCAAGTGGGAAATTGCTAAGAAGAGACTAAATGGTAAATGTGGAGTACAGTGTACTAAATATTTGTGCAGATGAAAGGACATTGCCTCTATTACAGGGAGACAAAGAAGATACAAACATAGAATTTAACTAAATGGTTGATTTTCTTCAGTCAGTCAAAAAGAAAGCTTTAATTGCCCTAGAAGGGACAAAAGAAAGAAGAAAGCACAGCCCAAGGGAAGGGAGGAAAGAAAGATGTTAAAAAACATAAGACAGTATTTCCCATTATGAAAGGGGTTTCTTTGAGACATAATGCTCAGAACTACATTATTACAAGATTTCTTGCGATTTATGACAAATCTTATAGCTGACAGAAAATACTTGACATAATTCAGTTAATATTACAAAAGGGCTTTGGAACAAGCTTGCACAAGCTTTAAACTTTTAACTTAAGATAAATTAAAATTCTTACACCAAGAGCCTGTAAAGACAGAGCATGTCCCAGTAACATGAATGTCACAGTTGTAACATGGACATAGGCAAACCAATGGCTGGGTTTTGGGGATTGTGCTTTAGTCTCCTTTTTTAAAACAACCTTGAAAATTAACTAGAGAAAAGAAACCCAAACTGTGTTTCATATCCATTCTTGCTTTCAAAAATACAAGCAATCATCGCTGCTCGCTGTACACTAAAATCTGTTGTCAGACAGTTCAGTGTCAATCCCGTTGGACATTGCTTTTCACAAAATGCAGAGCTTCTCTGCGTAGGAGGCCACAGACAAGCCCACATAATTACTCACTGAAAAAAAAAAAAAAAATTGTCCCAAGATAGAAAGTATAAATCACTGCACTGAAGCTGAAGACTGGAGATTAACCCTTCACAACTGCAATCTAATAAGTCACTGTTGACTTTTCTCTAGGCTCTGTTTTGAACCTGTGCTCTTGGTTCTGCCTCTGCCTTCTTTTGCAGGCTGGGATAATTTGATTTCTTTCATTGTCTCTGTATTCCTGTTCATAAAATGTAAAAGTAAGAGGTTCCACAGCTCCTTGCCTTTCAAAGAATAGTGAAGTTTGCTCAGATTTAGAGATGTATTGCTGCAGCAACAGGGAACATGCTGTATGTTAAATAGAACAGAAGATCAAAATGAGTATTACTTTCTGCTGGAATGCTTTAGAACAGAATTTCTAGTGAAATGGCTTAAAAACATGGTTTTAGACAAGTATAAATTTTTTTTTTTTTTTAATTTAAGCCCTTATAGGAAAAAACAAGTGACTTCATTTTTGTTTCTTCCTTTTCTCTGGCCTTTCTATGCTAGAAAGGAGAAATAAAGACTACAGGATAAGGGATATACTTCAGTTTAGATCACCAAACATGGATGCGATATTGCTTTATACATTGGAGGATGGGAGGAGAAAGAAAAATTAGCCCATTAATTCCCTTTAAACCATATCAAACCCCAAAATTTGTTCTACTTCCATCCAATCTGGAAAGGGAATTCATGGCTTGAAATGCATTTAGAAATCAGAAATTATTTTCTTATTAAAATCAGAGACATTTCAAACACATCAACATGTTTTTATCGAACAAAAAATCCTTTTTCATCTGACCTTATTAGACACTAGTGCTGACATGGCAGTCCTCTGCTAGATACACGTATTGAGCTGGTGGCTTCATGCTTTTTTCCATTCTCCCTTTCATCTCCTTCTTCTCTCATTGTTCTTCAGTGGATTTCTGAACAGCAGCTTGTTTTTCTTGGCTGCCTTTCAGGAACGTCAGTCGACATTGGATCACTGGATCTCGTCTTCTTTGATTTCAAACCTATTTTAAACCCATTAAAAATCTGAACCATTTGTCCTGTGGTGTTCCCGCTCCTGCCTGGTTTCCAGAAGCTCAGACATATTTAGGCAAGGGCAGTAAGGTGCCAGAATACCTCCTGGTTAGTGGCTTGAGGTTTGTCCTGGCTGTCCCCTCACTTGCAGGACACAGTGCTGCGGTTACACAAGGCTGCTGGAGCCCATGGCCAGACCCTGGCATGAAAAAAGGACCTGGGGACACCCCGTGTCCCTGCCAGGGTTGTTAGAAACCCCCTTCCCAAAGCAGCAGGTTTCTGGGGGCCGTCAGGGACAGATAGGGATCGAAGCTGTTGTTTCAGTCTATAGACTCCAGTAGACATTTTTGTCCAGGTACCTATAGTGGGGTTAGGATACCACTGGCCTATAGGAGCTATAGGAGCTCATTCCCACCACCCAGATCTGCAGCAGTCCGTGTGGGACATGGGGGGAGTTTTGTTACCTCTTTGCACCCCCTTGCACTCAGGAAATCCTTCCCTTACCAACAGCAAGGTAAAGCCCTGGTCTCCAGCCTGGCTGCCAGACCATTTCCCTGATGAACCTCTGACAGCTTGCATCCGCGGCTCTGCCCAGCTCTCACAGTCACTCCAGCTGTTAGAAATGTCTAAATTTATTCTTTATGAAATGTGAGTAAGTGGCTTCTTATCAGCTTGTATCTTTCCAGATGTTTGGGGATCTCATTTGTCAGGAATGTATTTAGAATTTTGTCCAATGCCAAAATCGCAAAGCTATAAAAAATTTTCCCAGCCTTACTAATTCCTGGATCATTCTGAATTTTCCTCTTAAGCGTTGCTTATCTCTCTTCAAGCTTTTTTGGTGCTTTCTGGTTTAAAACTGAGAAAGAACATTATCTCAGTCATAATTCAGTCATTCAGTGTCCCATCTCTGAGAATGGCCAAGACCTGGTGAAGAGCCAAGTAAGCCCAGAATGAAAACTATGAAATGATTTGACCATAGTTAGAGATATTCCCCAGAGTTTAGTGTCTGCTGTGTATCTTTAAAAACTTTTTGATCCTGTCTGTTGCTACAGACTGTTCATTCATATGCAACTATGTGTGTGTTTATTTGCTTCCCTTAAAAATCTTAGCTCTGAAGGTCAGCACATTCTGTTTTATGGTCTGTAAAGATACAGAAACTGGAAATGGGAAAAGGAGTCTCTCATCTGTCTCACTCTCTCAGCGCTGTGATATTCCTATATTATCCATTATTATGTTTTTTAATGGAGCTGGAAATCCCCTAAACTTCTTTCATTTCTTCTTTCATTTTATTTTTCCTGGCATTCAGTTATGATTTTCTTTTGCTCATCTGCTCTGCCCACTGTACTGCCTTGAGCAACCGTACCATGACTCATATACCATCAGTGTACCATGAGTATTTCTCTCCAGTTGTTGTTCAGACAAATCAGACTTAGTTCTCTGTCTGTCTAGCAGAGGTTTGTCCTCCCACTTTGATTCCTCCTGCTCTTGTATGAATCCCTTCAGCATATCAGCATCCTTCCAACAGTGGGGTTCCCAAGGCTGTGAACGGCCCTCTAGGTCCTGTCTAAGGAGTTTTTCTATTACGGAGAAGATCTTAGGGCATAAGGAACATTAATTCATTGCCTGTGTTGTTGGTGGGCGGTGTGCCCAATCCCCTTGGCATCATAAAAACTCAGGCTAAAGGACTGGGCTTGAAAGGCTTAGAGGTGCTTCATTGAGTAAGAATGCAATTTCCACTGGGACTGGGACCACAAATAGATAGAAATGTTGCAAATCTGAGTGTCCTATCATCTGCTTTTTAGGCATTTTACCACCTTTATGTCCATATTGCCCTGAGTTAGTTGTCTGTGCTCCCTGTAAGGGGATGGAGAGCAGTAGGTGCCCAGGTCAGGGCACTAGCAAGTCAGGACATAAGCAGGTAATTCATCACTCTAGATGGATCAATAGGTCAAAGCAGCATCTACCCTACACACGCCCAAAGGTTTTTCTTTGGACTGTAATGTCCCTGTCATGCATGTGGCTTATAGCTGCCCAAAGGACCAGATGTTTGTGTGAACCCATATATGCTCCTATGTGCTGGAGTGCTGCTGATGCTCACCTGGAGCAGAGCCTCTGGTTAAGTAGCCTTCAAAAGAAATCTTGTTCTCATGTACCAGAACTGCTTTGCAAATCCAACCTGTAAGCAATAAGTGGAAATTATCAGGGAACTTGTTTACAAACTGCTCTGCTACTCCTGCAGTGCCAGGGCTACTGCTGTGTCTGTCTCTCAGAGATTTCATGGGCATAATGGTGGGAACAGGCCAGTGCAGTGCTGGACTTCCTTGTTTTCAGCTGCTAAGCACAAATCTGGTCTCTGTAACACTCCCTTAAGAGCAAAATTTTAGGCACATAACTCCACCAGCTTCAGTGGGAATGCACAGTAGGTTCAGCTAAGGATGTGGGTAACGCTTTGAAGAGCTGGGACCTGGCTTGGGGAATCTGGAAAGTTATTCCATCACCGCGATGCTGTGTTTGTCCAGTGAAGGAAGGATTTAAAGGCTATCAATAGGACACTTTCCAAGAGGTCTAGGCGCATTTTATAAAGACAGAAAACACAAAGAGTGATTGTCTCACATTTTATAGTTTCACAGATCACTTGGCTTTTGCTGTCATGCTTTATAACACAAAGTAAAGAATGTTATAATGACCCAGAAAAGTGCAGTCTGTCATGCTTGAGCATTTCCTTTATTATTTGAATGTCTAATATTCTTTAGAGGTAATTTCTCACACACAATCTTACACCAATTTTGTGAAAAAGATAGCAGCAGAGATGGAATGAAGGAAGAGAAAGAGCTAGGAAGGCAGAGGGTGGGTGTGAATGGCAGGTCAGGGCTGACAAAACAGTTAGAAATCAGGTGTAAGCTATGGGGGTAGGAATGGTTTTGTGAACAGAAGGGAATTAAAGACCATGATAGCAGGAAGTAAAGGATGGATATAGGCTGCAACATGGAAAAGTAGAGAGAGTTTGAGGCTCAAGGAGAACGGATAGTAAGGAAGAAAACAAGAAGAGGAGATCAAGAGAAGACACAATAAAAATGAAAGCTCATTTATTTTTATTTTCAGCCCAAACAGACCAAATGTTTTCTCTCTAATGTTGGAGGTATATGTTTCAGCTGATCCATTCAGGATAAGGAGAAAAACTCCTTGTCAAAGCTTTCATTCACTGAAAGATACAGTTTGAAGTAGCTGAAAATATATGTCGATTAAGCACATAGAGTTCGATATAACAAGAAATAATGGTTTGGAAATGCTGGAATAAACCTTTTCATAATACCAACAGTAACTTTTATTACTCATTTGCAATAAAGGCAACAGTTTAAAGTCAAGCAGTAACAGTATGAATGCTGACTGCTACTGGTGTCATCCCAGTGGAAATAGCAATGCATCCAGGATGCATCCTTCAGGATGCAGGAGACCTTGGTTCAAGCCCTTTCTCTACCTGCAGGCATTTGCACATACATCTCCTACCACACTGCTCTGGGTTTTGGTGGGTGTTTTGAGGTGTGCTGGTTTTGCTTGCTTCTGCTGGTACGGTGCCTCTTTGCATGTACACCTACTTTGCACTTGGATATACGTTGTGAAGATAGGCTGTTCTTCCCAGTCTGGTACCCAAAGTCATCCTCTCATGCACCATCTCTGTGCTGCAGCCTGCAGTGAAATTTGCTAAGCAAATCTGAAGGAGCAAGAAAAAAATGCTGAGAACAATTCAGCATACAATATCTGATTGGTTAGGATGCTTTCCTGAGAAGGAGGTTTAAATCTGCCCAGGACTCAAACCAATGCTTCAGTGTTTGTGAGTGAGGGCATCTTTCACACCTTCAGCTGCTTTGGGATCTTGGTGTTTCAGTATGCTGAAAACAGCAAACAGCAAAACTTTTCAAGAGCAACAGCAAAAAAAGGAGCAAACACCCCCATTTTTGGCATATCTCAGTCTAAGCATACATAGCAACTCCTACCCCTTCTTAAAAAGTACTGTAAAAATGTCCCAGTTTCATGCTGAATTAACATACCCTTATGAGGGTCAGGGCTGTTTATAGAATGGTCTCATTCATCCAAACTTAGTAGCATCTGGCTGGTGTCTGTCCCTTTTTGTGTGCTTTTTCCTCCCCTTCCAAGCAGTCACAGCATCAAGTAGCGGTACTTAAAGGAGGTGCCAGTTTGCCCAGCAAAAGTGGTCTTCAGCCACCAGCTATCAAAATTACCCTGCAGATTTCAGGTTTAAAGTTTAAAGCAATCACTTAAAGAAGGCTCGCCTATTGAAATGTCTTCATGTGAGTCCACAGGTCCTTGCTGGAAGACCTGGATAAACTATTGCACCTGGCTGCACTCAAATCCAGCAGTCCCGTCTGCCCTTACCCAGGCAGAATGGGTGACTTCTCAGTAGTGCCCAAAGCCCATTTGCAGAAGTAAATTGGGCGTTTTAGACCTCTCAGTCCTATAGCCGCTATACCTTCTGCTTATCCTGTTAATTTATCAGATCAGCCTCTGTCTATGCTGGGTGAGAAGAGGCTGTGCAGAGTGCAGCTGTCTCAACTTCTCTTTCCCCTCTGAGAGCTCCTCCAAAACCTCTTGGGTAAAGGCATGTGGACAGCATGGCCTCTGGTAAAAGTCTGTCATTTTATTGGTATGTACTGCAAAATATCTCCAGATCTCTATGTTCCTGCTAGAAGTTGTGGAATCAGAGGCACACACTCTATGGCCCGGAAATCTGAGCTGCTTTGAGGATGATGGAGATCCCCCAGAGGACTCCCTCAAAGGAGATCAGGCTTCTTTCTGGCCACACTGATATTTCATGTCTTCACTGCTGCCTGCAGCGTGGTTTAGAGGTACCAAACCTAGCTGTAAGCAAGAGCTTAATAGAGGTTAATTTAGCTTAATTGCTCAATTTTCAACCAGAGCAAAAGTCATGAGGCCCCTGGCATCTTTAGCATATGCAGGAATGAGGCAGCTGTGAATAGTGTTACTCAGGCTGGTTCCCTGGCTGTCTTCCCACTCCGTACGTGTCCTACATCCATGGACACACTGAACAACCAGGGCTGTCATATTTAACTACCTATAAAAAATGATGTTTAAAAGCTCCCTAGTGATCCAAGCTTGAAAATAGCCAAGGAGTGACTAGACTAAATGCAGCCTCGCATGCACAAGCTACGTGGATCTGTAGCTCTGCTACAACAGTACAGACACAGCATGTTCCACATTTATGGTGCTCTTTTAGTTTAGAGAGCTAAGTGATCTTCCATTTACACTTACAAGAAACAAATTCATTTGACTACATGGTATACTCCATGTAATTTGCTAGATGCTTGTTAGATGTACAGAAGAAGAAATTCCATTTTAAAGGTGTATTTTCCACCATAAATCATGCCAGCACTTAGTGATATTATCATAGAATCATAGAATGGTTAGGGTTCGAAAAGACCTTAAAGATCATCGAGTTCAAACCCAGTAACCTGCAGCTTGAAGTCCGACTGTAATGAGTGCACATAGACCAGCACAAGCTCTTTCTGACACCGACTCTTTCTACTGCATCCCAATGTGGTGAGTCTTATTGTACACATTTTCCTGCACATCAGTCTTATATGGGTCAAGGAATCATAAATATAGAATGGCTTTGTCCTCTGCCTATCAAAAGAGAGGAGATTATTGTCAGAGACCAGAAATAGCCATGATGTCACCCTGTTTGTACATCCAGCAGGAAGCAAAACAATGTCTAGAATAGGTGGAAGGGCTGCCAAGACCCCATGGCAAAAGCAACATGTGAGCTGAGATTTTGATACTAAGGAAAGGGGCATGGGGATAGACAGATTTCTCTAACATGCTGGAGGTCAAGATTTTAAAGACAGCCTTGTGGTTTGTTCAAGAGTGTAATCTTTACTCTGTATATTACTCACACTCTCCTTAGCATATACAAACTGTCTCAGATGTTTAATTTTCTGGTGGGGATACATAAGCCCCCTCAAATGTAAAGATCATAGTAAGCACTAATGATGCCACTGTATCACAAACATTACTTTTTACAATTTACCTGCACAAACGTTAATAAGTTTGCATAGGGAGAAATAGAAGTGTAGCCAAACTCAGTCCCAGTCTGTGCCGTAAGAGCTCTAGCTCTCCAGATACATAGCATGACTTACCTGGGCCCAAAAAGAGGCATGACCAGCACACCAGGGTTTCTATGTGCCTATGTGCCTGCATGGGTATCCTCTTCTGTGCCCAAGAGGTTCCAGCTGCATTTTTCTCATTCCCAGTTTGCCCACTCTGCCTTGCAAATCCATAAATGCTGTCTGTAAAAGCAGCATTTTGGACCCTGAGCTAACAGAACAAAAGATAATGTTGAGCCAGCAGGACAAATTACACCTTTTTGCATCCTCCACCAGCACAAAAGGCATAGCCTGAGCCCACCATCAGATCCAGTGCCTGGTGCTCCACCATATCCTTGCTGGCACATTCTCTTTCTCTTAGCAACACTATGTGACACTTTCACTTGCAAGTGGACAAAGGACCGAACTACACAACACTGAATTAAGACTTTGTGTGTCCGGGGATAATGCGGGGCTTTTTATTAGAATCTCATGGAAAGCAGCAACATTACCAGAAGGCCATCTAGCAACAAACACCTTCCACCATGCCGGGGCTCACCAGAGTGCATGGGTAACAAGGCTGGGACTGGTAAAAGTGATGGTGTGACCAAACTGATGCCCCAAGGAGAGATTCAAAAGCAAAGAAATCATCACACAATTCTCGCTAGTAAAAAAGCAAAGCAGGCAAGGAGCGGACAAGGACAAAGGCCAGGGTTTTCCAGCTCAGCTTGACTTTTAGTGCCCGGATTTTGAATGCCCCAATCAGAGACAACCAGTGGGCACATGCAGATTGTGGGTATTCACACTGCGTGTAGAATAGCCTTTATTGCTATGTTTGATAGAATTTTATTATTTAAATTGACCCATAACTTCTGAAGGAGATTATTTGCAACCTGACCTTCCTTCACCCCAAGTTTGCTATTAAACCACTGCCAAATGCTTCTTTTCTAAACTCAGTTTGTCAGATTTTTGTTGCTCATCCTGTTGATCAGGCAGACAGAGGCACATTTTTCCAGTCTTGCTTTCTACTAATACCATCTTCTTCCTCTGCATGAGTAGTGATTGTAACTGAAGGCTATTAAACCTCATTTAATTCAAATGTAATGTGGTTCTCAAATGGTCCGGCTGGGGAGGCAGGTTCGGCAGTGAGTCGGTGTCCTGGAGGAAGCCCTGACCATCCTGTGCCTGCTTCTGACTTATGAAGTTACATTTTAAGCCCATTTTCTAAATGCATTCTGTGCTTGCATCTCAGAGTCCCTGGAGCTGTTTCTGCTTAATTACCTTTCTGTAAGGTGTGCTGCAGTAGGCTTGTGTGTGCACTTCGGCACCAAATTCCCATCAATCAGGTCACCATGGAAGAGCTGGATGTAATGACAGTCCCCAGGGTGCCTGGCCTGCTTGGCAGCCTAGGGGTGAGGAGGATTATGGAAAGATGATTCTCAGGGACTAAACTAAGAGGCAAAGAGCAGATGCCAGAGGGAGTGGCATGGCCCTGGCAACATCTGTATCTCCGTACACCTGAGGTCCTGCAAGTGGGTCCTGCAGCAGATGTTCTGGTTGGCAGGCAGAAGCAAATGCAGCTGCCCTGCCCACCCTTCCTGCTGGAGAAGGCACAGAGAGGAGCATGGCACGATGGTTTATGTCTCCACGCACTTATTAACGCCAGCTGGCAGAGCACACCTCCCTCTATCACCCTGAGGCCCAGATTTGGGGGTTTGGCTCACCTTACATCAGCGGTGAGGCAGAGCAATGTGGAGCATTATTCCCTCATCAGGAATCGAGAAACACGCTGCAGTACACCGTGGCCAGCCAGGCGTTTCTCAAAGAAGAAAGATGTGCTGACCCTGCTGCACTTGGTAGCTTTCCAGCACAAGGCAGTATACAGCCCAGCCCCCCATATGGCTCGGAGGGTGGTGGAAAGGCCACAGCAGATGTGCTCACCTAGCCCCTCTCCCTCTGCCCACCAGCTCACTCCTCCTGGCCCCACATCCCCCTGCTGTGGCTGCTGGTTTTGGGTGAGGTGCCAGGGCTGTGCCCAGCCTTGTCCCACTGCCAGCCCCAATGCTGCCGGCCCTGGATGGCTGCCTCACTGCCCTGGCCACCTCTCGCTGCCCTGGCTGCTCTCCCTGGTTGCTGGGAGCATTTCGGAGGCTGTCTGCTGACGAGATGCCGAAGTTGGCAGGGGTGGCATTCAGGAAGCAGCCGGCAGGTTAATCCTCCTAATAATTTGTAGCATGCAGGATGCAACGGAGAACTGACAGGAGAAAGCGTCAGTGCTGTGAGTTTCTATGGCATTTAAATTTCTTCATTGTCTTGACATCTGCATATCAATTACCCAAAAAAGGAGGGAAGGAGGAAGGGCAGAGGTTACATGGGAGCTATGAAAACGGTGATGGCAATAATCCGGCAAACTCAGGTCCTATTGCAAAAAATTACACAGACTGCCTACCAACACTTCTCTTTCTTTAGCAAGTCCTCCTCATCTCTTTCTCTCTTTTGCTTTGCTTTTTTCCCTCCAGAATCCCCTGTAAATGGAACATGGGCAGATTAGCTGGTTCCCCTTCATTCCTGTTTTTTTTTTAAGAAGAGAGGGAGAGAATGAGAGGAAAAAACCCTCAAAATGCCTGGAGCTATGGCTTGTGGATAAAAACCGGCTGAACATGAAAAGTAATTGGTGTGGTTTTCGAGCTACTACAGTCTGGAGAATAAAATGCCAACTAACCTCTTACTTCCAGGAAGATGGCTGAACCCTTAAAAAAGATTGTTGAAAATAGGGTTTTGGGTTGAGTATTTTTTGCAGTGGATGCACAAAATCTAGTGCCCCTGGATCCAAGCCTGTGTGCTGCCAGCCCTGCGGCACTGGGGTTGGGGACTGACCTTCCTGCTTAAAATAAATCCCTGCCAGAAGGCATTTTAGTGCTGTTAGTCATAGAAGTATACAGCTATCGGACCTCCTGGGGGTACCTGAACAAGCCTTCATCCTCTCTTCCCTCCCATGAATCCCATGAGAGCACTGTAAGTGGAAGCAATACCTGATTTCATGACCAGGTGATGAACCCTTGCTGGAGCACAGGGGTCCCTTTGACTGGTGCGGGGAGACCCTTTTGTGCACTAAAAGGACCAATACTATAACCAGAAGCAGAAGGATTCAAATCTTTACCAGACTACACAGTAAATGGGTTTGTCTGTGCTCAATTAAGAGATTTATCATTACATGCAATGTGCAGAAGTCTACCCGAGAGACTGCAATGGTCTCTGCTTTGCCTCCACTTAAAACAAACCACAGCGAGTGAGTCCAGGGTCTCTTCTTCCTCTCTTTTTCAGGTTCCCTACTGACCTCTTGCATTTTTCACCATGGTGGGCAGAAATAGGGTCCTTTCCATCCTCATTAGGTTAAAAAAAATAGATATCAGTTTCCATCATGTTTCATTCATAGAGACTTCTGAAGAATAGTGCTATCATTGCCATAATGCTTCTGTGTCTTGACTTTGAATTACACGAAATCCCATGATTCCCACGAAAGGGCTCCTACTTGTGTGCATGCTGGTCCAGCATGCAAAATACTCAGCTCCAAGAAGTCAGTCACTGGCTAAAGGGAAAAGTAAGGGCATTTTTGTTCCCTTATTTTCTCCAGTTGTCTGCAGGGTGATGCCTTGTATCAGAACTCAACTTTTAACAGGAATTTAAACAAGGAAAGACAAAGCTTTAATCAGCAATTATTGCTCTGGATTATCCTTTGGTTTATTTTCTTATAGAAAACTTAGGAATCAAGCTGTTTCAAAATACGATGAGTCAGTGAAATGTTT
Organism: Pterocles gutturalis; assembly: GCF_000699245.1. Lineage (NCBI taxonomy): Eukaryota > Metazoa > Chordata > Aves > Pterocliformes > Pteroclidae > Pterocles > Pterocles gutturalis. The sequence goes on along the minus strand of NW_010126186.1, from coordinate 4,309 downwards.
TCACTGCTCATTTGATAACAGTTGGAAAATTTTCAGTGATTTGCAAAAAAATGGAAAAGTACAAGACTTAGCAACAGAATTTAATAGAAAAGATTAAAGGTGTGGTACCAAAACAGGCAAGAGGGAGGAGGCTTCAGACCCCATCCAAAATCTGCTGATCAGATGTCAGCTTCCATTGACTTCAGTGGACTTTGAATCAAGATCATATTTTTTTCTTGAAACAAATTTCTATTCCTTTCAACAAAGCCTTTTCAACATATTCAGATTTGTATGTGGTACGTTAACCTGTGTTCATGGCTGGAGCAGTGGATCATCTCCTGAGAACAGCCACCACATCTGGATTGGCCAAATTTTCTCTGAAGTCAAAAGGACACTTTCTGCTGATCCCATAGATCTCTCATGGAGACAGTAACATCATCGTCTCCCACACAGTGGAGCAAAGGACCAGTGCCATAGCACTTGATATTTTATGTTGGTCACCCAAAACATTGGGAAAAGGCAAAACAGGTCAGTGCAAATGATATGGAGCAAGGCGTAGCTGCCATGGGGAAGGGCTCTGTACAGGCGTGTGGCTGCTCTTCTAGCACAACACAACAACACAACACAACACACTTTGCACTGGTGTGAGGGGGGATCCTTTTGCCTCTGTAAATTGTTCAGCTGGAATTGCTGCCCTGCAGTTACACAGCTTAGCAGAGACCCCTTCGATCCAGCCTCTCATCTTCCCACTGAAGGGCGGTGCTCCATTTGGGCATCACCTCCAGTCCGTGGAGGAGCATTGAGTGCAGGGCAGGCGCGAGATGGCACACGTGACACCACTTAAAATAGCCAGGTGTGTCTGAAGGACTGTGTCGGCCCCAAGGGCCTCCTGTTAAACTGTAACAGGAGTCCTGCATACTTACACAGATGCCAATAGAGAAAATTATGATCTTTGAACAAGCTTCTAGTTAAAGAGTAAATCTGATCTTTTGAATTTTTGAAGTTTTAATGACAAGAGTCTAGGCCAGACGTCTCTGACAGAGCAGTAGATGAGGTATTCTCCCCATGGTTTGCTTCTAAAATTAGCTTCACGCGCTCACTTGAAAATGTTAATCCTGGGTCATCCCTACCCTTGGCAGGGGGCTTGGGGAAGAGATTTACATAGGACCCTCTCTCATCACCCAGTTCAGGGGCCAGGAGTTCACTCTGACAGAGAAAGCTGAAGGACTTCTGCGCTACTCCCCAGGGACGTCATTGCGCCCCTGAGGACCTCTGCCAAAGCAGTGGGCTCTGCTCCTTCCTCCAAGTCACCTCCTCAGCATCTCTGAGGAGGCAGAGGCCATCCCCCAGGCCTGTCAGCCCTGCTTGTTCCCCTTTAACTTGCCAGGGCGTGTTCAGGAAACATTATCAGCCTTTAAAGCCTTCTTAAGTATAATGGAGAAATGCAAACACCAGACAAAGACAGGTGATCTTCACATTTCTGGGCCTTCCTAGCTACCTATGAGCACACTGCAGGAACGACAGCTGGAAACATCTCTTGCCTCTCCTTAACCAGTAGCGCAGTATGAACCCATCAGCCTGTGATGCTGAAGAAAGTCTGGAGAGAGGTGAACACTCTCCTCCTCATAACTGTGTGATTTTCTCTTCCAGCCCCTCAAGAGGCAACACTGACAAAGAAAATAAAACTGTGATGAAACATCTCTGTGCACTTCCTGCCCTCTGCTGAACTACCACCAGCCCTGCGAAGCCCCAGAGAGATGCCCATGGCTTGTGGCTGTGCTCCGCAGGGTGTATTCACTGAGCCTGGGTACACTTAACGTGTGCATGTTTGTGCAGGTCCCGTGGGGTGACCAAGGGCCACGAGGAGCTCTTGGGAGGATCTGAGCTGCCCGTGGACAGAGTTGCAGACCGTGTGGCCTCCAACATGTAAAACAAATTCATCTAGGAAGAACAAACAGGTTTTATCAGGTTGCAATGCTGCTAGGCAGGGAAGAAGGTGCAACCCAGTTATTTGGCTTGTGAGGACCCAGGCGTGTGAGCCAGCAGCATCTCAAGGAAGCAGACTTATGCTAACAAGATGAAGGCTGTTCAACAGCTCTTAATTTTTGCATACTCCAGCTGACTCTTGGATGTCCTACCTGGGGTTATCTGGAAATTGTCCTTTATTCTTATTGATGATCAAAGGACTGGGAAGCCTGCCATATGAGGAAAGGCTGAGAGAACTGGGTTTGTTCAGCCTTGAGAAAAGAAGGCTTAGGGGAGACCTTATCACCATGTTCCAGTATTTAAAGGGTGCTACAAAGAAGATGGAGATTCCCTTTTTACAAGGAGTCACATGGAGAAGAGGAGGGGTAATGGGTACAAGTTACTCCCCAGGGAGATTTTGATTGGACACAAGAGGAAAAAATTTGATTTGAGAACATGATCAGCCATTGGAATAATCTCCGCAGGGAAGAGGTGGATTCCCCAACATTGTACATTTTTAAGATTCAGATGGACAGGGTGTTGGGCTGTCTTGTCTAGGTCATGCTTTTGCCAAGAAGAGTTGGACCAGGTGATCCTTGAGGTCCCTTCCAACCTGGTATTCTATGATTCTGTGATTCTCTCCAGTTTTCTATGCAATGGATCTGTTTCAGCAATATCAGTCCTCCTGCCGCCGCCACTGCTGTAAGTGTGTCCTTACCACATGCTCTTTCTCTCTCCTATCCCAGCGATTCCTTACCCATCATGTAGACTCTCTCCTCCCATTTTCCCTCGCTGGCCACTGCTTTTCTATGTAATTTCCAACTCAAGCCTGAGCCTGGGTGTTCTCTTCCTCTCCAGCCACTGATACCACCATCCATCATCTCCCTCAGGATTTTGTTCCGCAGTTTTTCAGTCTGGATCATCTTCTTCCCTCCTGCCCCAGGGATTTCTCCAGAGTGATCCTCTGCCCCAGCCAGCCCTTTCTTCTCCTTTCCAGACAGTTACTCCTCTGACTCATGGATGTCAACATGCCCTATGCTCCTGACTCCAGATGGGTTGACATAGCAGTGAGCTCTTGCTCAGGTTCCTCGAGACTTACATCAGGCTTGCCACCTGTCAATTTTGACATAGGAGGAGCTATGAGTTATGAGTTACAATGGAGATAAATTCCTTGCCTATGGCTTTCACTTTCGCTTTCCTAGCCCTGTGTGATGTGACTGCTGCAACCTGGCTGTGACAACACAAACCTCTGTGTGATTCCTCTGCCCCACGTCACCCTTTTGCAAGACATGAGGCAGAAATCCTTCAGAATATCCCTTTCCTCCATGGCTGCTGGCATGAGGAGGCTCAGAAGTGTGGGCACAGCCCTCGCCGTGATGGGCAGGCTGCAGGACAAGCCCCCAAGTAGCTTGCAAGCAGCCGTGGGGGCTCAACAGCTGGAAGTCCCTGTCTAGACGTGCTCATCTGGAAGGCAGAGAAAATGACAGTGGGAACATGGGTAAAATGCTTCTCTGTGGTATGTAAGCCAGCACTGAAAAGTTAGGAAAATCACCAAAATCAGCCTACCTATACCTTTAAAGGTATAGATATAGAGATAACACTACCCCGTGAGTCAGATGTTTGACTGCTAGCAGCAGATTAAAGACTAAATACCTCTCAGGGAGCATTTTGGTGACCATATAGACCTGAGCAGCCCCGAATGTGCAGCAGGATCATGGCCTTAAGTTATGTCACGCTGGGTTTTAAAAGAGCTGTTCTTAAGTTGCCCCTGTTCAAAGTGCAGAGAAAGAAGTATGAAATGTTTTGTAACGCTTGCAACATGCTGGCCTCCCAGGTTAAATTCAAGTAAGTAAAAAAAGTGACTGCTCAGGAGTGCTCCAGTCTTGCTTTCCTTATGTCCCCCCTTGCTGAGACAGACCTAAAAAGGTAATGGTCTGGCAGTGAAAAATAGATATAACTGTCTCTTTTCCTGTTTTCAGAGTCCAAAACTTGTGTTAAGGTATGATGACCAGTGCTATTGAAGTGATCAGACTATACGGGACTTTACAGCTCTTAAAAATTATGAGCTAAGCCACAGACTGGCAAATCCTGGGAAAAGACGGGAAAACGTCTCACGTTTACATGGCTCCGTCGCTCAGTCCTTCAGTTACCAGAAAACTGACAATAAAACAAGAAACGTCTTCAAAGTTTAGAGCAACTCAGGTTTAGTTAGCGGCTAGTTAGGTCTCTCTTTTGCAAACCGAGCCGGGCCGGCGGCAGGCTGCGTTTCTAAGCTTCGCTTCCACCCTCCGCGCCCCGACAGCGTGCCGGGGCTCGGGAACGGGCGCCTCCCGGGGGCTGGTGCGGGGCAGATCCCTGCCCCGGG
>NW_010126185.1:0-3206 GCF_000699245.1 Pterocles gutturalis | reverse complement strand
CTGTTTCTCTCACATCCCACTTCTCTCTCTGCCACAGGTTCCCAGCAGGTTTTTTTTTCCCCTCTTAAATATGTTATCACAGAGGTGCTACACCACAGGCTGCAAGGGAATCTCTGCTCCAACACAACTTCTTCCCTCCTTTCTTCACTGACTGCCTCGGCTTTGGCCAGAGCTGGGTCTGACCTGGAGCTGGGGAAGTTTCCAGCAGCTTCTCACAGGAGCCCCCCCATAGCCCCTCCCCTGCTGCCAAGACCCCACCACACAAACCCAATACAGCAGTTCACATTTTTTTGTGTCCAACTGACTTCTAAACTGTTTTCTGTTGCTTTTGATTATTGAATATTTAGCTTAGTTCTGCAGGGCAGTGAGGAAAATGAAGATAACTGTGTAATACAGATATGCCTACTCTCCCTCCAGTCCTCATCAGCACTGTCGTTACCGGTTGTATTCTAATACTGTAGATACATGTACAACATTTACATTTGTTATTCATAAAAGAAGATAAATAAGTAGTTTATAGATTAACTATACATAGAAGTAGTACCTATCTATAAATTAGATTTAAGCATAGATAAATAATACTTTATAGGGAAGATAACCATAAACTTCTTTCTTCTGCACAACTGTGGCCTATATGCATTGTCACCATTCAGGCAGTAAATCCTTCGGTTAAAAATGTTTCACTGCACTTTTGTATGGCGTGTGTGTGCAGGGCGTGTTGGTGTTTTATACTAAACTATGAAATGTCACTGTTGCATGCACCACTGTCTTTCCTTCCGTCAGACTCCTTTTCACTTTCTCTGTTAGCATAAATGATTACAAATGGTTATAAATGCTATAGGACCTGCACAGGGTGTACGTTCTTTAGAAATGGCGGTAGGAGGTTAGGCATGATATCTCAGGAGCACCTGCAGTGAGACGGCACTGGTATGTGAGCAACTGAACTGAGCCCTCAGCATGGGCTCACAGGCCCCATTGACTGTCTTAGAGGCATAGGCACTGTGGTAACTGTAGACACCTGAATTTGGGCATTGTACATCTATGAGCTGAATTCCACCTCACTGAGGACTTGCAAGTTAATTTAACTTAAATTTATTGTTTGGCTATTTGCCTGTGCTAACTCAAGACTTCACTGTCATGTATATACAAGAAACTACTGGTCCATCAACTGAAGAGTCCCATTCCCATAAACTAACCCTCTCTGCTGTTTGGCCTGTGAAGCATATTGAAAATTTAAACTTGCAGTCCACATACCCTATTTCATACATCGTCTGTGCCTGATTAAGTCTTTGAACAAGCATCACTAATTTTAATGAACGAACATCCATGTTGACCATGATTGGCAAGTCATGTCTACAAGCTCTTTATTGAGTCCTTTATTGACCTTCTGCTAATGAAACATCACTTCAATTTTGTGAAGTTCAAACGCTTGAAGTGTGGTAATCTGAGGTTTATGGCAACCTTCCCACCATAATACAGCTAGGCAGCATGAACAGAAGTCAGGGCCCAAGTCAAGCTATGTGATAATGACAATAACAGTACTTAACAATTCTAGATCATCGAAGGATTTCATGTGTTCTGCAAATATTAATTAATGTCCCTGCAGAGTGTGTATTGTTATCTTATGCTCACGTCTGTGTGAATGAGAACTGAATAAAAAAGAAGCTATAAACTCTTCTTGAGAGCTTGGGAAAATAGCTCACACTGTTAATCTCTACTTTAGCTGGATAGTAGTGCTGCTTCTGTATTCAGTGGGGATCTGGGTGGCTATGCTAGCTGGGAGGGTATTGCTATCTAAAATGGCAAGTGCAGGGGTGTTTTTGCAGCCCAAAATAATGTAAATAGGGACTCAGTGCACACTTCTTATTTGCATTTATCACAATATGTGGAATTCATGCAGTGCAGATGTCTCCATCTGAGCTTATTGTCCTTGCATTTCTTTACAGTCAATGGAGGTCTAGTCAGTGTAAAGTGCAATTAATCTAATTCTAAAGTAGGTGTCTGAGTAGACAAGACTGACTGCAAAGGATGCATGGGGGTGACTAGTTCAGATGTAGGAGAACTGAATCTCATCCTACCTGTTCCGTGGGCAAAACTGCTATGATTTTGTCTTTAAAAATATGCATTTAACTTTACTGAGCCACAGTTAGCACACCAGATGTAGAAGTGTCTCAGAATAAGTCTGTTGTAAGCATTTACCACAGATTGTCATATCAGAATTTTCATTTAGTTAAAAATACCAAATAATTGTTTCATCATTTTACACAAACACGAAGCCAATGCCCATTATGTCTGTGTGGGTCATCTGGAGCAGCAAGCAAGGTAATGAACAAGGTTTCACAGTGGAGGACTAAGGAAAATTTCTAGGACTTCCTTAATTTCTTCTTAATTTCTAGGATTTCTACATTGTTCCGTAAGGTGATCTCTTGGAACTTTGTTCAGGTTCCCCACATGTCTAATGCAATACTGGATGCCCTCGTGTAACCATGCTTATTCCAGCTGGTACTTAAGGAAGGTGTGGTCTACTGGAGGTTCTGTATCTTACCTGCCACTGTGTAGGCAACTCAGGTACTGGTACCTGAGTGTCTCAGAGTGGCACTGGACATCATATATGGACAGCTGATAAAATTTACATCAATATTGAGGTCTGTAAATTTACTTATCTACTTCTAAGAGGGTAGTGAAACTATTTAATGTAGTGAAACATGCATACTCAGGAGATGGAGGAGAGGGTTATCTGCCTTGCACCTGCCTTGCTGCTGAGGCATTTAAACTCAGCATCCACAGAGCAAATGTTAGATTTACCTCCAAAAGTATCCCAAACAGCACTGAACAGCTGCATTTAAGAAACTCCAGTGCACCCTGGATCTCACCTGAGTAGAAGAAGGGCTTTATACCTAGCATGCCTGTAGGCACAAGCGTGTAAAAAACTATGTTTGGATCTCTTAAACTCAAAGTTATCCTCGTTTAGAAGAAAATGTGCAAAGTATTTGACACTGTCCTGCATGGCATCCTTGTCTCTAATTTAGAGAAACATGGATTTGAGAGAAGGACCACCCTGTGGATAAGAAATTGTCTGGATGGTTGCACTCAAAAAGTTGCAGTCAACTGCTCTATGTCCTGGTAATGAGAGGCGTTCCTCAGAGGCTGGTATTGGGACCAGCGTTGTTTAACATTGTTGTGGGAGACATGGACAGTGGGATTGA
>NW_010126184.1:66102-66371 GCF_000699245.1 Pterocles gutturalis | reverse complement strand
CATGGGAGGGGTTTGTGCTGGCTGAATTATTTCAGCCCTCCTCGGGATGAAGTGTTTATATAGAATGTGCTTATAAATATACATATATATTTATTTAGGAATAAACTTCCCGGTGTGTGGAAAGTGTGGTCCCTGGTGGGCAGGGGTCCCTCGTGACATCCGCGTACAGGATAACGGGATAAACAAAGGTCTGGTTGTTCCCCAGTGCCCCTGCATCCAGCCTGGAGCTGGAGGGTCCCCTTCTTGTCAATAGCTAATGGGCTGCAGGG
>NW_010126184.1:59192-66071 GCF_000699245.1 Pterocles gutturalis | reverse complement strand
TCGAGCCTTAAAAAGGAAATGACAGCATCTATGTCTTTTAATTTCATTTACTTCTTCCAAATTTGCTTTATTTTGGAGCATTAGCAGCGTGCAGGAAAGGGCAGGCTTCCTGCTAAGTTCTGTTGAATAGTCAGCTAGTGTGCCAAGGGGTGAGCCTGGTTAGAATTCTTTGTGTCGGAGTTGCTTACTGTGACAGCAGCGTGTTTTCTGCGAAGGGACAGGGAGCGGGCACTTTGCTGAAGGTGGGAGAGAACCTCTCATGAGAAAAAATGGGAACCATCAGCGTAAAATTGAAGGGGAAGAGGGTGGGAATGCAACCCCGTTAATGCTGGCTAGCACAATTGGAAGATGAGGATGGAAGATTTGACTCTGTTGAACAAATTCCAGGACAGAAGTGGTGGGGTTTTCTTGCACAAAGCGTCTCACAAGGCATATTTATGAGTGAGTTGAATGGCTTGGGAGTGTATTTAGTCTCCTGGATTATTTATTTTGATTTTTCACCCGTAATCACAGAAGAAAGAAGCTGTACCCTGTCTTACATTAGAAATTGTCACCTCGACACTCACTGTCTCTTAAACCCATCACTGTCATCCTGCTCTAAAGCACACACTCGCACACACTGGAGAAAAAAAAAAAAGACTAAGAAGGAGAAAAAGCCATGAGCTGCTGGTGCTGTTCTTATTTCTGACAAGCGTGGGAGTTTTCTCGTATCCAAGATACAGGGACAAAGAACCCCCAGCATTTAATTTTCCTTAAGACCCTCCTCCTCAAAGAAAAGAATCCGTTTGGCTCATTCTTCAGCAAGTTTGGATGCCTTGGCCCTAGCGATTTCCCATGGCACTCGCTGGGTGAATTGGTAGATCTGGAAAAATGTGAGCTATGGTGAGGGAATTCCTGGAGCTGCACTCCGATGGGGGCGAGGTCAGGAGATCTGGCCAGTTCCCAGCAAGTGCCTGGGTGAGATCCAGCCTGGTGCTTTTTTTTTTTATTATTATTATTATTTTTATTTTTTTTAAGCAAACTTTCTCTGTAAATCATCACATCTCTTCCCTATCAGCACGGCCGAGTGACTTGCAGGACTTGCTGCTGCTCAGGGCGGGCTCTGTTAAGACAAAACGCTGAAGTGATCAGGCCAAGCTCATCAATAAATTATAACGACGTGAACTTCCTTTGTTCCTCTCGTGTCTCTGCTCTGCTTCATTTGATACTTTGAACCCTTCACAGTCTTGCCTGCATGTTGCCAAGCGCTGTGTCTCCCACTGCCGAAGTCCCAGGGGTGAAATCCCGGCTCCTCTCTGGTCTGTGGAGGTTTTGCCTCTGACTTAAGTGGGGAGAGGAGTTCAGCGCTGGGATTTCCCTCTTCAGTTTTGCAGCACACCCCTATGGTTCTTTACATGTTCTCGTGTTTGTTCCTCAAGAGTTCACTGGGGCTTTTTCTAAACAATGAATGGAAATTTGAAACAACGCCCCCCAAAAAAATCAGATCGGGAATTGGGGTTGGGATGCTTCCTAGAGATTGTTTCATTAATGGGTGCAAGTAATTGACGGTGTGAGGAAGCGTTTGCGTGCTGCAGTCTAAACATTTCCCTGGAAATAAAAGCAGGAAACAAACATATTCATCGCTGCAGTGGATGCTCCCAAAGAAAAAGTTTGTGATCCAGCCAGAGAGCAGAACAACGTGTGAATTCACGGAGCAGCGACACAATGCGAATACCAACGAGCTCCTCAGCCCCCCGTGGGACAGAGGAGCAGAGCCGTGCGCGTCTGGCTGCAGAAAATCAGGGCTGACTCCCCGGCGGTTTGCTAATCAAGGGGGGAGGGAAGGCTGTAGTTTGAATAAATAATTTGCCATGTTCCAATTTGAGGCTATTGTTTCCTTGAAACATCCACATTAGGCTCTGGCTTTGCCCAGCGGTGCTGCAGGGAGGCTGCAGGAGGTTCTGTCTCTCTCCCCGGCCCCGATTCCGGTGTGTATCGCTGCCCCTCACCCTTCCCTTCTTCCCCATCCATCCCTGCCTTCAGCAGAAGTTTGGGTGAATGTTGGCCTGGGTCAGGGCTGCCCTGCAGATGAGCTTGTCCTCAGCCACGGTGCAGGGGAGGACTGTCAGCAAGGTGATGGGGTGTTTGTAGCCCCAGTTTGTGCATCCCAGGGGTGTTGTCACCTCTCGGTTTGTGCTTTGCCCGAACACCTTGGCCATTCGGGTGCTGATGGTATCTATGAGCCCTCGCTCATCCCTCCCAGCCTTTGGGCAGTTGCATGTTAAGAAACATGAGCAAAACTTAACTGAGGCGTAGGGTTCCCCAGGAAAAAATCAGAACTCTGTAACAGAGCCTCTGCGGAGGGTTCAAAAATGTCCCTTACAGAAATCAGGGTTGGAAAAGGCTTGTCGAGGGCAGGATTCCCAAACCCGGGTGGTATGACCGACTGTCGCACCCAGCAGGACTGTGGACTGGGTGGGTCCTGGTGAGAAACCACAAACGAGGGGCTGGGTCTCAGGCAGGGAAATATTAAAAAAATCATTGATTTGCTGGTTTCCTCTCTGCCAGCCTGAGATTGCACCCCAACGGTGTGTTTTCTGGAGCAGTAAGTGATTGTGCGTAGTGCATTGAAGGCACAATGTGAATTTATTTCCAGCGAGCATGGAAAAATTCCCTCTCTCCCAGTGCCCTGTCCCAATAAATCAAACAACTGTACTTTCTTTACATTCTGTCCGTGGATTGAGAGCTCAGATGCCAGGCAAAGCCTGGAGACAATTTTACAGATACATTATAAATCCCTCTAGAATAAGAGCTTCTAATGGAAAAAGTGACTAATACTGCAAACAAGCACAGAACAGGGCGCCCTGGGACGGGACCGCATATTGAGACTAACCAAAAGTAACTATATACCTTTATTTATTTATTTTCTTGTGTTCTCTTTCTCCTTCACTCCCTTCTCAGCGATGCCTTTTTAATCTCTTGCAGAAGGGGGTGACCAGTTCTGGAAACTATTTGAAGCCAGCACAGCTCCTTCTCTTACTGCTCTCTTGTAACTTAAGCCGTCGTGTCAGTTTGATCGAGGCATAAAGCGATGAAGAGCACGTGGGGGGTGAGGGCAGAAGGGGAGGGTGGCAGACAGGCAGGTGGGATGGCACGGCAAGAAAGGATCCGGCTGGGAGAGTTGGGGGTGTGCAGCCTGGAGAAGAGAAGGCTCCGGGGAGACCTTCCAGCACCTTCCAGTGCTGAAAGGGGGTACAGGAGAGATGGGGAGGCACTCTTTATCAGGGGGTGGATCAGGGGGTGCAGGGACAGGATGAGGGGGAAATGGTTTTAAGCTGAAAGAGGGGAGATGGAGATGAGATACTGGGAAGAAATGTTTTCCTGTGCGGGGGGTGAGGCAGTGGCCCAGGGTGCCCAGAGAAGCTGTGGATGCCCCATCCCTGGAGGGGTTCAAGGCCAGGCTGGATGAGGCTTTGGGCAACCTGGGCTGGTGGGAGGTGTCCCTGCCCATGGCAGGGGGCTGGAACTCAGTGATCTTTAAGGTCCCTTCCCACCCAAACCATCCTGGGATTCTGTTCTATGGCTCCAAGATCGGCACAGGTGGGCTGCAAGAGGGAGGTGGTAGAACATCTTCCTATCCGAGGCGAGGAGCAAGCAGTCTTGTGGAGTTTGGGGGCTGTAGAGATGACTTGCTTGGCTTCCTCCTCTCCATCCCAGGGACATTTTGAACTGGAGGCAGGGTGGGGAGAGCAGGACCTGTCTTCCCCTCCTCTGCAGCTGCCTGGGGCAGTTTGATGCATCTCCCGAGGGAGCTCTGAGCTCTCGCAGCTGTGGGACGGCTGAGCACAAAGCTCAAGGCAAGAGCAGGTGCAAGGGGAAGCGCAGTGTCCCTTGGCTCATCCCACTGCTCAGGACCCCTCCAAAATTCCCTTGTGCTCTCCCCAGCTGTTTATCTCCTCCATGGTTTGTACTTAATTTATAATCCCTCCAGGGCAGGGACTCATGTATCTGCACAGCACCCAGCACTGTGATGGCTCGAACCTTTCCTGAAGTCCTTGGACAATACTCCAGGCTAAATAATAACATAAGTCTAAAGACTGTGTTTGACAGATGATGTCTTCTCCGTGTCTGTTCCAGACAAAGGAAAATTAAAGCTGTGCCAATAATAGAGCTCGTCAGCATTTTCCACTGAAGCTGACTTTCAGTAGAAACCTGGGGATTTGACTAAATGAATATTTTCACGAGAAGTATCTGCTTTCCATAGACAATTCTGAGTTTTTCTCCCAAGTTTTGGCCAGAATATTTTGGCGAAAAATCAAATATGTGCTGGCGAATGTTTGCTGTGCTGGCAAACATTTTTAATTTCAGAGTTGTGGAGCTTTTCTTACAAAAAGTTGAATTTTTACATGAGATTTTTCTTTTTCTTTTTTTTTTTTTTCTTTTTCCTGAGCAGCTGGAGTCATTACAGCTGTAGCACAGTGGTCTAAGCCCAAGAGTTTCTGAGCAGCACACGGGAAGCGGGGTTTGGGGTAGTGCTCCAGCCGTGCCCCGTTGCAGATTGTGCCTTGCCCGGCAGCCCACATCCACGTTTCCCATTGCGGTGATGGAGATTGCAAATGACTCAGAGGAACCACGTTTGTTTGTGTCCTCTAACCAAACCCATCTAGCACTTTCAGACCAGGAATGAAATTTGGCAAAGGCCAAGCCAAAAAGCAGCTGAGGACAGGGTGGGATGGAAGTCAACTCTTCTTGGAGAACCGGGGCGTTGCTTCGGCTGACACAGAATGTTTGCCTGACCGCTCTCGGATTTCTCCCGGCCACTCTCTGCTCCTTTGCTTTCCCCTTTTTCCTCTCTCCAAGCACCAGGGCCATCCAAGAGGAGAAGGAGGCAGTTTTCCCCCAATGGGGACCCTTTCCCCCTGGCCGGTGTGGGGTTAAGGGAGCTGACGTTGCTCCATTGTGTGCTAATAATATGTGGAAACTCAGATCATTTTGGCTGGGGTGCAGAATGGACCTCTTCCAAGAATTTGCTCCAGGGGCCCTCAAGTAGGAACTCTTGGAGAACAAACTGGATAACAAAGGCCAGATTGTGATCACTTTTCCTCCAGGAAAACCCTGGAATAGCCCATTGCATTTTGAGCGCTTAAGAAAACGCGTGATCCAGCGAGCAGTAAGTGCCTCAGCTGCAGCATTCCCTTCTTCCATTAAAAAAACATTGGGTTTGGGGTCAGTAGAACTGAACTTTTCTTTCTCACTAAAAAAAACCCCAGAGATAATTTGTGATTTAATGTCCTTATGCTCGTGGGATTCCCTTTGTCCCCGCTCCTCCTGGGCTGGCAGATGTGACGAGCACACCTGACTGCAGAGGTCATGTCTCTGTGTTTTAGTTGGGTAGAAAGAGAATTTTCAACAAAGTGGAAACTTTTGTCTCAAAACTAGCACATTCTTCTCCCATTCCCCATGTCCAGAACATGAGGAAGAACATTTCTGGGCAAAAAAATGAAAATACCCTGGCATTTAACAATGCTTTCTGAAAATGATTTGGGGGGGAAGGTTTATTGTGCCAAACCCCAAATATTTTGAACTTTTCAGAAGTGTTTTCCAGCTTCTGTAAAAAGTTGAAAAGTCTCACAAAAAATATGTTGGTTTGGTGTTGTTTTTTTCCTTAGAGTTGTACGCTCGGGAAGTTCTCGTCTTCCAAATATCTCTGATATCATTGTGTCTCCCCCAAGCCCAGCTTGTGTTGGGGTTTAAGGGGAAAAGTCCTCAAAGAGCAAGCACAGGCTTGGGCGTTGCTGCAGGGTAGTGCCTTGCTGAGTTGACTCATCTGCTCATAGGCTGGTGGTTTGGGGTATTTTTGTTGTAGAAGGAAACTCAATGAATAAACACCCTGCAGAACTGCCAATCTGAGATATCTTGTAATCATTCCAGAGTCATAATATTACCCTAAAGTTCATAAGAATAAATGATTTCTGCTTCACTTGTTTGTTGAGCTCTGATAAGGGTCAGAATCTTATTTCACCTTCATCTTGCCAGGGATAATAGCAGGGATTACAAAAGCAAGGATTAATGGTAGTGAAAAGTAGGGAATCAGTAGTAGTAAAGTAGTAATAGGAAAGTAGGTATAAAGTAGGGATGAAAAAAAATGAAATTATTGCAATACCTGTCAGAAATCTCTGAGATGCCCTTCTAACCAGCGTATCGGATTTGTGTTTCACGTTGGACTCAGGAAAGTCAATAGTGGTGTTGCTCTGGCTTCTCCCTGGGTTGGCTGAGCCCTGGGCCCACATCTGAAAGTCCTTGTGAAGTGAAGAACAGAGGTTTTATTTGGCTATTTTATTTTGTTCTGAGGTTTCACAGATGAGAGCGGATCGAGCAGCAGTTCTCTGCTGGGACGAGATCAATAGATCCTCCCTTGCCTTTGCTGTAGCTCATTAACATCAACTGGTTTTTCCAAGGGATGATTTTCGGTCCCCTTTCCACAAGGACTTAATTGCCATTTTCCTGGTGTCTGTGGCTCGTTCTCAGCACAGCTGCTCCTGTGTCAGGACATTAGACACAAATATGTTGTTTATCGGAGAAGCTCACGTCCCAGATTTTCCCTCAAAGGTGAGGATTCATGGAAATGAGGAGAGCAGCTTTTCTGATCCCCCCTCCCTCTTCATCCTGGGTGGGATTTGGGTGAATCTAGGTTTTGTAATTGAGGTGTCAGGTTCCCTGACACCTTTCAGCTGAAAGGATGATGGTGTGGAAGCGGTGACCTCCGCTGCCATCTGCCACGGCTTAATGAAAATATACTGTGGGAATCGAGGCAACAGCTTGTCTTCATCACCTGCTTGGAGAAGGCAGACGTCAGGAGTCACTGTGCCAGCTTCCTTTGCCACCTTTCAGCGGCTGGCC
>NW_010126184.1:49990-59128 GCF_000699245.1 Pterocles gutturalis | reverse complement strand
TTTTTTTTTTTTTTTTTTTTTATTATTTTCCCTGAGTTTTTTCATCCAATGCTCAGAACTCTAGCAAACCAGGACCATCATCATATTTTTTCTGCACCAATGGAGCAAGCACACAGATGTCCACCCAGCTGCTGCTTTTCACAAGAAAGCAGCTGAGAATCCCCCTGATGAGAACCTTGGAGATGGGATGCTTGGAGAGGGGTGGGCCAACCCTCACCCCACCTCGCTCCATCCCACACCCCATGGAGCTGCCCCTGAGCTTGGTCTCCCGGGTCTAGGAGGACATTGCCCTGCAGCAGGATCTCCAAGTCTCTCTCCCTGTCATTGTGCCATTCCTGAGTGACCTGGGACATCACTGACCTAAGGGAGGTCGGTCCGAATGATACAGGACCGGGTCAAAGATATGAAGAACAAGAATTGAATATTACTGAGGATAGTTGGGTTACACTTCTCCTCGAGACCCAAGTGCACTTAATAAAAAGTGAATCCTGGTGCTCGGATGAATACACACTCACAGCGAATATGCAAAACCTGGGAAGAAGCCTCCTGTGAGCCTTCTCTGGGGACCAGGGACCTGTCCTATGTCTGTGGTGCCTCTGACAACAGCCTTGGACCCATTAAAATGTCTGGCGCTGAATTACATTTTCCAAGTGCTGTTCTCTGGAGGTAGTTCATCTGTAAGCACTGTTTCCTCTGAAGATGGAAGGTGACATAGAGGACACTGAAGAAAAGGATGGAGCATTTTATCACTCACAAAGAACTTATAAAATATTGAGTGGAAGCTTGCATGGAGTGCTCTGTATGGTGTGTTCATCCATCACAGACAAACAGCCTCACCACAATTAACAGTTTGTCACTGTCTATCTTTAGCTCCACCTCAAAACTGCCTCTGTAGGAACCAGAGATCCATCTCAGTACCAGGATGGTACCTGTCTGGAGATCGGGGGAAATCTAAATCCTGGCTTCACTGGGATCAGTTCATATTTAGGAGGTTTGGACGTTGTTTCTACACTACTACAAGCATAGTGTTGCCCTGCACATTAGAAATGGCTTCTTTGTGTTGGGAGTGTATCGGGTTGTAGTCTTAAGGTCTACAGGGAAACTTTTCCCCTATTGCACCTCCCCAGAACCCAAAACACCTTTGAGGGTCTGGGCCAAACTCCTCCTGTCCCACTGCAGCACAGAAGAGCTTCTGCAGCTCTTCCCTGGAGGCCGGTGAAGAGAACATCCAAATCTCTGGCCAGGACTCTGTGCATGTAGATAACTCGCATGAATATCTGAACTACAGGCTACTTAGCCAAATCAAACCCAGTTCCTAATTTCCCATGGCTGCTCGTAATCCGTGAGCTGAGGATTTCCCTCTCTGAGATGAGCACGGGCTCTGACATCCATCCATCTGCGGCTGGCATCCCAGCGCCGGCAGACACCGTGCTTCTTGTGATATCACTGTGGGAAAGGCAGTACACCTGCTTAGATTGTATATGTGCAGAATTAGGGGAGAAATCTGATTATCCTAATTACTCAAAAATGCTAAATATGCACAGAATACTGTTTGGCTAATTAGCCTGGGAGATTGCTGGCTGTTCGGCAGAGAGGAGAGCGGGTGCTGGGAGAAGCGTGATGGGGGTTCGCAGCCTGCGCATGTGCCCTTTGCTTTCCGAGCATCTGGAGAAAAGTGAGCACAAGGGTTTGGAGATGTGATTGCCAGCCTTAAGACAAACTACACAGCTGGGAAAGGGCAATTTTTTTTTCCAATGTCTGCCACGTTTTAGGATTCTGGGTCTTCAAGTTTCCCATCTCATTATTCTGAGAGGAGACACCCAAGGGGAGGATGGGTCTCACTGCACAAACGCTGCTGAGAGCCCCTGCACGACCCCTTCGCAAAGATATCTGTTCTGTGTGCTCTGTCCTGGCACAGGCAGATTCTCCAGTGCTCTCAGAAGCCTGAGGAGATGGTGATGGTCACAGGTTCTGTGACTGCTGCTGCTTTGTTTGCGTTTAATGGGCTCATTTGCATCACAGATGTGCATGTTAGAAGAGGTCATCTGGCCCAAAATCTGCCCTGCTTTTCCTGGAGATGCAGGGGAAGTCAGGCAGCTGCTGGGCAGAGTGGAGGGTGGGTCATACATCTCTAGGAACCGATCCCCAGGTGTCTGGATCCAGAGAAGCAGGCTGGTTCCTCCAGCTCCAGGAAGGACCCACAAAGCAAACCATGGCACCGACCAGGAGGGCTGCAGGAGCCACCCCAGCTGGCACTCACAGCTCGGGGTGTTCTTGGGTCCTACAGCCTACACAACACTCTGCCATCAGAGCCCAAATCCAGATCTTCTGGATGTAACCAGTGCCCAAAATACACGTTCATCCATTGCTCCTCATAGCCCTGCACGGCTTTTATTCCTGACCTAGCAAGAGACTGACATCTACCTCGAGCTCTTCTAGAAAGGTTAACTTCCTAAGTCACTGGCCATACTCCACATGCTCAGGATCAGCTCTGCTCTCAGTTTAAAACAACCTTAGCGGGGAAGTTAGTGATTAGAAACTACAGAAGTGTTCAGGCTTCCAGAGCTGCCACCAAAACAGCTTAAAACTGAGTTGTGTGACAGCCTGAAAGAATAGATAGAGC
This sequence comes from Pterocles gutturalis, assembly GCF_000699245.1. Taxonomy (NCBI): domain Eukaryota; kingdom Metazoa; phylum Chordata; class Aves; order Pterocliformes; family Pteroclidae; genus Pterocles; species Pterocles gutturalis. The sequence goes on along the minus strand of NW_010126184.1, from coordinate 56,505 downwards.
GATATAAAAACTCTGCCATGGCTTCAGACAATAAAGACTGTGTCTCCTTTCTGATGAATAATGGCTCTTTGTTTTATTCCTTAGATGACAGGGCTGTTACAACCCCCGAGAACTATTCCAGTGCTAAGTATACGGCTGTGTAATAAAGGCTCTGCAATCTATGAACTGGGACTGAATGGATACTTGAGTGAATCATTTAAAGTGCGATGAATTTCTGAAGCAGCTCGTAGTGACAGGAGGTGGAGGGGCAGTAAACTCCTTTGCAGATCACTCAGCCAAAGGATGCTTTCCTCACATGAGACATAACCCAGGTTTCACGGCTGCCAAGTTTTTTCCTGGTGGTGGCTCCCAGGGGTGTGTAAAGTTCCTCACTCCCCGTTTTGGACACTAACCTGCAAAGAAAGGGCATTGCAGATGGAGTGCCCGTGTTTGGTGGTCAGACACTGTACAGATTTTCTAGTAGGAATCCCACCAGTCCTGGTGACTCAATGGGAACGCAGCAGTAAAGTTCACTGAGAGCTCAAGGGAGTTTTGCTGGGCTCCACCACAAACAGGGACAGTCCCCAGCCTGCTGTGATAAGGACAATCTGCTTCTTACCACTGCAGGGTTGTCAGGCTGGTGGAAGAGGTGATGCACAAACATTGGTATCACTGTTCTGAGTTCGCCTCAGAGTCTTGCCAGATTAAACTTCCTTGAAATTACTTAATGGAGCAGCAAGGATTTGAATTTCCATAATGTGGATTAGCACTTTTCTATTTTAGTTAATCTTTGTGGACAGACCTGCAAGCAAGAAGATCAAAAGACTTGAAAAAAAACAACTGGTCAGAAAGTTTGGGGTAGGGACAAGCCAAAGATGCCGTCGTTCCAGGGAGGAGGGATCGTCTCGCACCTCCAAGGGGAGCGATAACAGCAGCTTTGGCAACACATGGTAATGGAGGGACAGACTTTGTCCCCTTTTGTGGCTGGAGGAGACACAAGAGTTGCTGAGTGCCCCACGGCTGAGCCGCTGCCCCACGGTTCGAGGTTCAGTCCCTGCAAGGTCACCAAACTCCTGCACAGACACGAGTGCTAAAGATTTGCTGCAAATGAACTTCTCCAGAGCTGCCAAAGCAGCATCTATTGACCAGCCTCTCTTTTAAAAGAAGAGGGGAAGGGGAAAAAGAGAGGGAAAAGAGAAATTCAGCTTGACTGTTGAATAAACCATGAGCCATTGAGGAGCTGGGAGTCGGCGGGGGGCGGGGGCAGCGCAGAAATGAAGGGGACGCAAACGTCATGCGAAAAATGAAGCGCAGGAGGGGCCTGGCCATTGTGTGACACTCTTGGAAACTTAATTGGAGAGTCAGTTGGTGGGAGGCCAGAAGATGTATACAATAAAGCAGAGACACTCAACCGGACTGAAAATGCAAACAAATTGGGTAGCACAGCAGAGGAGATAAATGATGCTCATAAAATAAACAATGGCTGAGTGGCACGAGATAAACAGTTACATATAATAATGCCACTGTTTGTCCCAGCCATCCTAATTGGGAGGCTGGGCAGCATCCGATGCAAACTCCGCGGTACACATTTTCCCTTCCTAATGAGGAAGATCTTCCCTCCCCCCTGGAAGCCTCCCCCTCAGCCCCATTTAGCAGCAGACTGAAAGGCCTGGTTTCATTCCGCTTTCCCACAGCAAACTCATCCTGGCAGGAACTGCATTAAGGAGGACAAGTAGAAAATGATAATAAATGGAGGACTTGCTCTTATTTCACCTTGTGACAGGTCTATCCAGCGGGCGACTCGGGGAGGGCGATAAGAGCATGGACGGGGCTGTCGCTTTCCTTTTGACACTTGGTCATGTGGAAAATAACCCCATTCTAACCCTCACTCAAAAGGGCTTTCCTTTAGAAATACTGCTTTTTAAAAGGCACTGAATCCTTATTTACACTGTTGGGAAGCCAGCAGCTCGCCTCCATCAAAGTGAACGTCACAGGTCTCATTTCACCATCTCCTTAGACCGAAGAGCGAAAACAAAGGGGATGCTGCACAGAAAGCGATACGGTCAAAGCCATTAATGCAAGTGGGAGAACGTGTTAAACCTTAGCTTTTTTTTTTTTCTTTTTTTAGCATGATGCTGTATTGCTAATAAATCCCTGATGAGAATCTTGCGTTTCATTGAACTCCTCTCAAGTACAGCAGGAAAACACGGCAGTGCATGAGAAAAACACCGGCTTAGTGACTTCCACCCCAGCTCGCTCCCACGCTTTGAGCTCGTGGCTCCCCACCCCGCAGCACTCCCTCCCAGCACTCGATCGAGTTGGTAGCAGAGATGTGCTCTTACCTGTTAATGCTTTCCCAAGAGCAGACTGCGCTTCCCAGGCTGCTTCATCAACCTGTGAAAGAGAGGGGCTGAACTTCAGCCTCAAATACATGTCTAAACTTTTCCCCATCTCCATCCTTAGGTATTTACTTGTTTAATCCGTATGAGCATTCACACATCTCTGTTTTCTGCTTTATTGACCTAAGAAAAAGTGAGCTGGATCTCTGCTTCCCAGCCTGTGATGCTCGTGGGGAGGTTACGGCGGAGGAAGGAACCCACAGGGTGGTCAGCCTTCCTCTCCTTGGGGACCGTGCTGCTGGGGCTGTGCCGAGGGTACCGGTGACTCCCGACATGAGGGTGGCAGCTCAGAAGTCATCTTGGGTCACACAAAATGGGCTTTGCCTCCTGAAGTGGCTGGAAAACTGAAATATCCCCAGTTTACATGTCTTGAGAGAAGCAAGGGAAGCGAGATTTGTTACCTGCAATTACTAAGGTAATTAATCAATGAATTAAGTGCGGCGGATTTTCTTCCAGTGAAGCAATCAGATGAAAGTCAATAGTGATTGATTCATTTTCTAGCCACTTCGTTGAGGGGAAGTTGTTTGTGGGGACTGTGGTTACTGGAAAATTCCTGCAATGCCCCGAAAGCCTCTGACAGCCCCTATTTGTAACAAAATAGTCGTTTCCCTCTTCGTTCCAATTTAAAACCCTTCCTGTCAAAAGCATTTTACTGGAACCAGAAGCTGGACCACTAAATGTTTTTTATGTCCAAAATACTCTCTTCTTCCCAGTTCTTTTTCATTTCATGCTCTGATGACAGGCCTGGAGGTTTGCTCGTACATTCATTAGGGGAGAGTTGGTCAGTATTTCTTCACTGATATTTACTTTTCAGATGAAAAAATGGCTACATGTTTTTTCAACTGTAGTTTTTTGAGGGAAATTTTTCTTTTGTCCGTTTTTTAACTGAAGTAAGCACATTTTTATGTTAGGTTGGGTTTTTTTTTTGGCAAAGCATAAACAACAGAGTGTAACTAGTGATGATTAAAACTCAGCCGTTGCAGGATGGGTCGTCGTATGCTGCCGATAGCGTTCATGAAATGCAAGCACATCCCTTGGCCCATTTGCAGCCAAACTTAAAATTCCTCCAGCTTCAGATTTGCCTGAAAACTTTCTGCATGTTGGCCGTGACGTGCAGAGGGGAAAGTCTCCTGGGTTGGTTTTGATGTATAAACCCAATCACTCCTGCAGCATTAGCTCATCTGCTCCGTCCTGGCTTCCCAGCTGTTGGTTTAACTGTTTATTTTAAGTTATTTCCTCTGCCAGGGAGGGCGAGGGAAGGTTAATAGCTGCGAGGAGCAGCAGTGGGGGGGTCTGGCTGGTGGACTGGCTCGGCATCATCCTTTGCTGGGATTTGGTTGGAACATCAATAGGGCTGGATTTGGGGGATGCAAGCATGGGAGCGGGGGGAGTTTACCTCTCTGTGTTGAGAACGTGACAGTGATGGGAAAGGTGAGGGGCCGGTGCTGTGATCAGGATAGTGAGGGCCCCAACCTAAAACGCCACTTCTTCTTCTGGGCAGGTGGGCATCCAGTAAAACCAGTATTGCAGTGTTCATGGAATCACAGAATCATAGAATCACAGAGTCACAGAATCACAGGATGGTTTGGGTGGGAAGGGACCTTACAGCCCACCCAGTGCCACCCCCTGCCATGGGCACGGACACCTCCCACCAGCCCAGGTTGCCCAAAGCCTCATCCAGCCTGGCCTTGAACCCCTCCAGGGATGGGGCATCCACAGCTTCTCTGGGCACCCTGGGCCACTGCCTCACCCCCTGCACAGGGAAACATTTCTTCCTCAGATCTCACCTAAATCTCCCCTCTTTCAGCTTAAAACCATTACCCCCTGTCCTATCCCTCCACCCCCTGCTGAAGAGTGCCGTGATGATGTGGTTTCTGCTGATGCAGGATGATTAGTACGAAATACTAAAGAAGCCCAAGTCTCCAGCTCTCCTCTGTGTAAGATCAGGGTGTTATTTCTAATTCCAACATACAGCTGGGAAGACAGACAGTTCACAACTGTGCCAGAGGGCTTTGGTGAAGGAGCAGGAGCAGGATCAAGCCCAGGAGATTGATCTGTATTTGGGATAACCCTGGTTTGTGCTGCATGGGAGCCACGCTGAGTGTCAGTGTCCCGATGCCCACATGCCCCCATGTTGTTCCCATGGGATCTCCTCTCCTGCCCCATCAGACCCAGATTTTGCAGAGCCAGTCAGCACGTGACTGCGGCTGGATGAACGCTGTCCCGCAGGTCAGCAGATGCTCCAGCACCTCCCTGAATGAGAGGTTCTGTCTTCTCAAGGAGCTGCTGCTCATGGCACTAGAGCGGGGCAAAAAGCATCACATGGAGCTGCTGGCAGGAGAGGGAAAGCTGCAAAACGATGGGAAATGCGTCCCTTTGGCTTCATGTGTTGTCTCTTCCTGACCCCCCAGCTTCACACGTAGGTATTAGGAAGCAGAAGTGCTAAGGGCTCTTCTCTATGTCCTGGGGGGGAGATAAGGTCTTCATTGCCACTGTGCTTTCCATGAGGAGCAGTTGCTCTATGAAGAGGGTCTGTCTGGATGGTAATTGCCAGTGGAGATCTGGGGGTGGCTGTGCTCCCTCCCCTCTTGCCACAGGATGCTCACAAACGGGCTTTTCTTCTAGGAGCAAAGCTTCAGCAAGACCACGGCAGATTCCAATTTCCTAGATTATTAATAACAACAATATAATTTTCTTTTCTCCCCTCTTTCTCACCCACCCTGCACTTCTAATGAATTCCCTTCTCTTGCCGCAGACTCCGCGGTGACACCAGCCTCATTTGTAATGTAAATGGACAGCCCAGCGCAAAGGCGACCTGCAAGAGCACCGCGGGGCTCTAATTATAATTTTCATTAAACTCCTTCTGTTTACGAGTATCCAGGCAATCTGGCATTGCAGCAGGAGCAAGAGGAAATTAAAGCAGCACTACCACTTAGCTCCAGCGTCAGGGAGCGGGGACCCAGCTGTTGAGCAGAAACTCAAACAGGGTTCCTACAGACAAAGTTTTGAAGCTTTGGCATCCTTCCTCGCTCAAGCTTTTACCCCAGTCCCAGGGCTTGCGTGTTTTTCCTTCAGAGGATCTGGCTGGTCCAAGTGTTTTACACGTGATTTATTTCTGACCTAATTAAGGGGATCAGCTGCCAGAGCTCCCAGTGCAAGGTGCAGGATGGGGCTGAGGGAATGGGGCGGGTGGAAGGTGCGGAGCAGAGGGACCGTCAGGCAAAGGGGAGAGAGGGGGGCTTTATCTAGCAAAGCCCTGGGGGTTTTCCAGGAGGGATCAGTGACTCAGAGACCATTTGTCCAGATGTGCTGGGGAGTATCCTGCGGGGTTCAGAGAGCTCTGACACCAAGAGCTGTGCCGAAAGCGGGTCTTTGCTGGCCATGCCGCATGGACACCAAGAAACTCTCATCCTCCTCTTCCCTGGAGCAGAAAAACAGCTTCAGGTGGATTCCTGCAGGTGTTCTGCCTTCAGAGAGGTGTTTGTGTAACTCAGGCTGCAGCTGACCCTTTGTCAGAAGAAAGTACTGCCAGGCAGTAGACTCGCAGGGGACACTTTTGTTCACAAAGCTAAAGGCAGGGGATGTTCTCGGTGTCCCTCGGACACAGCGAGTCTTTCTTGGGCTGTGTGTGGACAGGACAGAGAAAAAACCAAGCTTGGCTTGTCAAGCCTGAAGCAAGGGTTTCTTCCTCCTTTGGGAAACTGCCAGGTGTATATTTAAGGTCATGATTCAACTTTGGGGAAAGCAGCAGCAAAATAAAATTGCGGTTTGCTGTAAGTGCCTATAAAGTATCAAGGAGAGCAATAATTTTGTCTAAACTGGGAGTGTCCAGCTGCTATCTCATGGGCTTTATACACCTTGTGAGTTTTGATCTGAATGATTTTGAAGTCTTTCTAGTGCACTTGAGAGCTCCCAGGTATCTGTGAGCTGTTCCCAAACTGCTGCTCCCACCTCCAGGAGACTCCAGAGAGCTGCACCATCAGAAGACAGGCTGGGCAGTCCCAGCCCAACCAGTGCTTCAGTGCAGCCCCGTACCCTCTGTGCAAGTCCCACGATGTGTTTGCTCTCTCCCTCCAGCAGCAGAGCTGGCTCTTAGCTAAGCAGACGATGCTTAAGAGAGCACGTCCGGAGGGTATA
>NW_010126184.1:35764-49970 GCF_000699245.1 Pterocles gutturalis | reverse complement strand
CTACACCCAACCAACTAATTTTTAAGCATTTTCACTTTTTCCCTGCATCCCTGTCATATGAACAAGCCCAAACTTTGGACAACCTTCCTGGCTGAGCAGAGGCAGGGATCACGGAATATGCCCCGTTGGCAGGGAATTAATCTCTCTATTAGAAAATTAAATTCCTGCTTTCCAGCACTGCTTTGCCTCACAGCCTTTATAGTACTTACACAGCTTCATAAATGGTAGCAGATCTCCCGAGGGAAATGGCCGGTGAGCTAATGGCACATCTTTAATATACTTCACTCAACAGGGCAATTTGTGTTACTGGTGGGAAAAGGTCCCCCGCACAGTGCTAAAGCTGTCTGCCACGCCAGGATGCTGCTGTGGGGACCAGCGAGGATGTTTGCCCACCATCACCAGTATGAGGTGGGCTAAGATAGGACGGCAAGTCCTCCAACAAGTGAGGGAAAGCCAGGACTAGACTGCCACAAGTGTGGAGCCTGAGCCTGGGACAAGGCTGTGCCTTACAGAGCGTCTGGCTGACAAAAAGGTCAGGCACTTGTGGAAGAAACTCATTATTTTTTACATCTGTTGCAAATACAGTCACATCCCCTTCGTTGTAGTGCCCCCTCTCTCTGCTGCAAAGCTGGAGAGGCAAAGCTGAGCTATGGAACTGAGGGGCAGAAAAAAGCTGGGGGGGAGCATCGTGGGCACAACAGATTAATTATGTTTGGGAAATTTAGGTGTGAGTGTTGATGCAGGTTACAAATAAAACAAGTTTGTCATTCTTGTCAGAGCACTTTTTTGCCTGGATCACAAAGGCACCTGCTTATTAATTTAGCCTAATTGCTAATCTGGGCAATCAGCAATCAAAGCAGCGTGCAGGAGACACGAGCAGGAGCAAAGGGAACGGAGCAGCTCAGGTACCTGCTGCTGCTGCTGCTGCTGCACAGACCCCTCTGCATCCCTGGGGTCTGCCTGAGCCCCCAGGCGAGAGGTGCTCCAGGAAAACCAAATGGACAGAGGCTGTGTGGGGTGTACAGAGCAGAAATCTCACCAGGCACGTACCTGACCCTGCTTTGGGAGAAGTTTAGGCAGTACAGGGTATTCATTCTACTGAAACATGCCTCCTAGAAAGCTGTCCTTTTCCTGGGAGTGGTATTCTGAGCAGTCAGTGCTGCACAACCTCTTCTCTCCTCTGTAATGTTATATGCCAGCTAATTAACTGTGCTGCTGATCACCCCCTTCAGAGGGCTGTGGAGCCAGAGAGGGGCTGCCACACTTACGCTGCACCTGGGGATGTGCCCTTTTTAGGGACCACGGACTTCAGAGTCTTGCTAGAGAAAGTCCTGCCAGCTGCTGCCTTCCCCCAGCGCCTTCTCTCCCTTCCCATATCCCTGCTGTTTTGCCCACTGCATGGCTCAACCCAAAACCTGGAGAAAAAAGGTTTAAGAGATTTGTGTGCATAAATGCTTGTCCGTAAATGCTTGTGCAGAGCCTGTGTCTTCAGCTGAGCGCTGCTGGTGGCTACACGTGATGGACTAGGGAACCTCAGTCCTTCTGAAGCTGGAGCCTTGACTCCAGACACAAACAGGATTCTGCACCGCTTCAGATCCAGTCCCATCCCTTATGTTTAGCAAGGATTGTGCCTTTCCTGGAATGCTAAACAGCATTCAGGCATGTGGGAGAGAATAATGACATCTCTTTGCAGCTAAGATGTTTGCTTTGCAGCTAAGCATGGGGATCAAGGTCAAAGCAGTGGCACTCCTGAGAGCATCGTTGCCAACACACAAAATGACACTGGGAGGGGACAATCCAGAGCACAGAGGTGCCAGGCCAGAGGGGGGGAGGAGGTGAGGACTCAACGTTGGGCTGTTTAACAGCAGGATGCTCCAGGCTTCAGCAGGGAAGCTGTCCTGAACCACACCGAGGGATGAATTCTGCCCAGGCTCTGTGCAGGATGGTGCTGGGGTGGGAGAAGTCCTGAACCTCATCTATGGCGTGGTGCAGCCTGAAAGCTGTGTTTGCTGGTGTGCCGTTCCCCAGGAGCAGCCAGCCCTTGCTGCAGGACAGTGACCTGCTGTGGGGCTCACAACGGTGACTTCTCCAGCTGTGGGGACCCTCAGCAGGTGATGGTCTTCCAGGCCATCGCAGTGACCAGAGTTTGCTGCTGAAACATAAATGATTGAAAGCTCTAAGGTCTGTTATTGGGGGCCTCTCGAATGTGTGTGTGAATAGAAGGGGTTTCAGCAGCTTCTGGGGAGCAAACGGAGCAAACCGAGCAGAGAATGGGGCTTATTGTATCCAGTGGCCAGAGTGACCAAAGATGTCTGAGAGACAGAGTGACAAACAGAGACGTCCCGGGCAATTAGTCTCTTGACCTCTGTGGTTGGGTGGGGGATGCTGGGAATGGAGCTGTGCATCACAAGGCCCCGAGGAAGGTTTCCTTGACAACACTTACTGAAGAAAAATTAGTTTTCATGAATGTGGCGGGTATTAGCACAGGAGATGCTGACTTTAGAAGGGACAAGGACGCAGCACCTGGCAGAATGAGCCCCTCGGTCAGGGGGATGGGAAGCAGTGGCTCAGCGAACTGCCTTTTCAGATAAACTTAATTAAACACCTATTACAACCATTCATATTTATTTAGAGATGCAGTCTCTGTGGTAATAGCAGACTTATCGTTTAATAATTTTACTGGCCACTGTACCGGCACAGAAGGGAATTTTCTGCTCGCTGCTGATAGTTTCACCCCACTGCAGCTCGGGTTTAGGATCCTTTTGATCTAGCATTGCTTCACCATGCACAAACACAAACCAATGGTATAGAAAGACTCTGCATAATGATATAATATCATTACAATACCAATAATACCAGTACAATAATAATAAACAGAGCAGACAGGTGTTTAGTGTTGCCAAACTTAAACTGATTGAAAGAACCAAAAAGAAAGATATTAGTCTTCAAAACCTAAAGAGATATATATTTTTAAAGTATACATTTGAGACTTTTTAATTTCTTCCTGCTCTTTAAGCTAGCTGGACTTCAATTTCCATCCTTAGATGGTGTCTCATAGGGACAGCAGGACTGCGACTTTGCCCTGAACTCAAGCCGTCAGCCATCACATGGCCAGAAATTCCTCAGGAAATCAATGCAAGTTTTTCCTGAAGAAAAAAGACCCGTGACCTTTTTCAGTGAAAGTCTTGGCCGCTCTGATGGTGTTTGCACAGCAGACAAACAAAGAGCATCTTCTTAAAAAGCAAAGCCAGTTGGCAGGAAATCAAAGGCTGAATCAACCCATCAGGAACCAGCCAGGCAGCCCTGGATGTGGTGACCCAGGGCTGCAGCTGAGGCTCTTTCTCAGTTCAGGCTGGAGAGCAAGTAAATACAGGGGTTTAAGTTGCAAATTCTGTCTGTGTGGAAGCTGTAGATAGGCACGCAGGGGTCCGAGGCAGCTGTGCACACCACGAACAAGGGCAGTGCAGGAGCTGGAGCAGTGTGTGACGCTCTGTGTACTCCAGCGGTGAAAGACAAAGACCAGCGAAAGAGATTTCAAGTTGCTTTTTTTAATAGTTTTCCACTTTTTTTGTTTTTTTTTTTTAAGTGGAAAATTGTCTAGGTTTCTGGGTAAAATGGTTTTTCTTCCTTTTTGCAGGAGTATCTCCCTTAAGTCCTGGCTGGCCCATAGCAGTAGGACCAGCCTTTCCCATTTGCTCCATTTATTGCATGCTTGTATATTTATTTCTAACATTTCATTTTAACATGAAATCTCTTATTAAAGCTGAGCTTGGAAAGCATTAAAAGCAGTTTTGCTTGCAGGAAACAGATACATATGGGTGTGTGTGTAGGCAGCACATCCTCTGTACCTGTCATTGGGCTTTTTGAGCATTTTTCCTCCATCTGTACAAGTCACATCAACATCTGGAAAGCCATATTTGTTATTTTGTGTCCCAATTGATTTCAGAAATGCAATGAAAGACACAGATCCAAACCAAATAAGATTAAAGGCTTTGAAAGCTTAATAAACTAAGAAGAGCAAATCTAGCTGATAACATGGCCTTGATAGCAGGCTATAAAGAATGGGGAGTTAAAGAATTACAGATAACTGGCTTGTCCATCAGCATCCCCTCTTCCTTAGCAGTAGAGGGGCACAAGGGGAGCAGGTTGGACTGTCCAGTTCATCAGCATGGCAGGAGCAACAGAAGAGGGAATAGAAAAGATTTGAGGGACCAGAATTCACACAAGCACCCCCCAGCCCATGTTGAATCAGATCAGAGTGTCCTGCTGGCATCAACATCTGCCAGCAACACTGTCCGGCCAGAGCTGTTGGAAACACAACTGGAAGGGTCTGAACCCCCCAACAAGAAACAGTTCCACATTTTGAGATGTTTTCTAAGACCATTTTCCTATTCTGCAATGGGCTCCATCAGGCAACGCTCCCTCCAGCTCAGCTGCAGCTTCCCTCTGGGGTGAAGTTTTAATAATGTAAAGACCTTGAGCATGTCCCGTTGTGCTGGTTTGCAAAGCCTTTCTGTCTGTGAGCTATGTGATAGGACTCTCTGTAAACTGCAGAGCATCTTCTCCACCTTTCTTATCTTTCCTGACTATATAAATGAACGATGGCCCAACTGAGAGCTTTGCCTTGTTTTGTCTGCCTGGCTAGCAATTGCTTCCCATGGTTATTTGCAGCTCTGGTTTCGCTCAGATCAGCAGAAATGTGGTTTATTTCAGGAGAGAAAAGTCTGCCACAACTATTTGGATTTTAGTACCACAACAAATCATTGAATTTCAAGAATGAATGGTAAAAATGTTCCATGGGCTAGAGAAGCAAAAGGAGCGGAAGGCATCCTGGTTTTAATAAGAATAGTCATAAAGGAGAAAAATTTGTCCTCCCTGATGGAAAGGTCCTGTCAGCTTCGAATGGGTTGAAACTTGTGCCACAATCTGCGAAATTTCTCTTTACAACCAATATCTCTAGAATATAATAGGCTTTCGCATCCAAATAGTGTGGATCACCGTAAAGAACGCTACAGCAAGGCGATCACTCTGCAGAAACCTGGCAGCAGCAGAGAAAGATGGCATTGCCCTGCTCGAGAGAAGGGACCCAAGAGGGGTTCAGTACGAGGGGCAGATACGTCAGTACCCCCAGGCAGGGGCAAAGCCTGACCCTGCCATTTCTGAGCCAGACAGAAGGAATGGGGACTGAACCGTGACATTCTCCACATCCCAACCTCAAATCAAGCCCAGCTTAGCACAAACACCAGCCCTCTTCACCCGCAAATCTCAGCAGCCTTCACTGGCTGAGCTTTGCACACACACCTGTAGTGCAATGGGTGAAATGGTTGTTTATCTGTTTGTTTTTAGCAAATATTTCCTTAGTTTTGCTGGGTTCCTGGGCGAGCAGGGACAAGCCCAGGGTACCTTCAGGCTATGTTTCTCATGGCTGGATTGCAGCACAGACTCGCTACCTGCCTGTCAGTAATCTGGTGTTGGAGTTTTCAGCATCAAGTGTTTTTGCTTCTCACCAACACACATCTTACAGAAAATTGCTTTTATTTTCATAATGAGGAAACAGCTTGCCTGAGCTCACACATCACTCCAAGGTGTACCACTGACCCAGCTTCTGCTTCCTGCAGCTGGACCAGCGACAGGCACAGCCCATCTCTGTATCAGCCTGCAGCTGCCAGGGACACAAAACACAAAAAAATGATGATAAATTGACAAAGGAAGATAAATCAGGACAGAAACAACCTGGAGACAAGGGCAATCAGAGTAAGAAAGAGGGAAGTGTGACATCAAGCTAACTTTTGGGATCACAGGGAAAAATCCAGCATGGGGACCGGGGACCTCTCCAGGAGCTGTGCCCCAGTCTGAAGTCGGTGCAGATCGGCAGGTCTGTTGGGTACCAGGACAGTTGGGTACCTCTCCCTTCACAGACCAATGTCTGCCCTGGTCCAAACAAGCCAGGAAACATCATGAAGCTGTGGAAGGACAAGTTTTCCCCTTTTTATACAGCCCTAATGGCAAATGTTCATTTGTGAGAAGAAAACACTTTTCTGGACAGGGATGCCCGAGTGGGAAAACTCATGGCAGGAGGCACGGGTGGGAAGGATTTATCTTCATCCCCCTTTTCAGGGCCTGAAGGCAAGAGGTGAAGCTGAGCAGGGCATTATCTCTGCGGATAACACCCCCATTGCGTCCCCTCGGCTCACTGATGCACCGTGGCATTGGCTCTTGTGGCACATAGTCCCTCGTTAACATAACGCACAAAGCCCATTAACTGCCTGATTGGATGAAGTGGTCACAGTGAAGTGACCCTTTGCCAGCCAGTCAGGATTCCAAATTTCCCAATATCGTTAAGGTATGTGCGTTAATCCCCTCCTAACAGATTAAGCGTTTAGGCTAATAGTGCTCTTTCTGATGAGATACAGAAAATCTGCCGTGCTCAGGGGGACAGCAGCCTGAACAGGGACACGAGTGGCATTTATCCCATTCCAGTCCCAGAGCCCCACGTGTGGCCATGCAGCACATCTCACAGCACCTTCCAGGCGGTTCACATTGATTGGAATGGGGCAGTGTGGGTTGCTTCAAAGGGAAGAGTGATTATTTTGCAGAAGAGACAGTTCTGGAGGTTGCCTCCATGCCCTCCTCACTGTCCCTGCTCCCCTTTGCCAGCGAAGAGAGATGTCAGAGAGGGGAACCTGTTATCGCCGTGCTGATTGATCTCCCTTAGCCAGAGCTGATAGAGATTTCTTTGAAACACAGATTTTTGCTGAACTTCCAACGTAGTGTTGAGAATGGCAATACCTTCCTAGCCCCAGAGAGGTGTGAAGATGATTTCCCCACTGATGCAGGAAGAAGGAGGAAAAATGGTCATTTGATGGATGTGGCTTGACTGGGACCTGCAGCCACTCACATCCTTAATGCTTTAAGCCATTCCAGATGCTCCAGTGCTTGGTCCCCAGCTGCCATTTAAAAGCCAAGCCAGGGAAAGATGTCACATAGCTGGTTACACACAGAGGACCAGGATAATCCATGGTTAATGTCTAATCAGTAGTTAAATTAATAGTAACTATCAATGGGAAATTGTAATTATTTATTTAAGTGAAAATAAATACGAAATGCAATAATGCAATCCCAGCGTGCTACTATGATAATTAAATTTGAAATCTTACCCTGGCAGGGAAATCTGCTGTGCCTTAGCACCAGCAAAGTTGCTGGTCGATGGGGGAGGTTGGTTGCACTGCGCTAGTGAAGACAAGCAAAGAGGAAATCTCTGCAGGAACTGTTTGGCCCCCTCCACTCACTCTTTCACCTATAGATGTAATATTTAAAGGCTGGGGGGATGCAAAGGCCAGCATGCAATTGCACATTTATTGGGCTATTTCAGCTGCATGTGTTGCACAGCAGCTCAGATCCAGGGACCAGTGATACACAGATGATGGCTGCAGATGAAAAGCACATCTTTATGCAAAAACAATTTGAAAATCAAGCCCAGCACTTGAGGAGGTTTATTTAACAGCAACGGAGGTTTATTTCTAGAACATAGTACTGGCCTTGAATCATGTCATTAGTGCAGCAGAGGAGCACAGCCTGTCCTCCTGAAAACCAACGTGTTTGCAGAATTTCTTTGCTGGGCGGCAGCATTTTCCGTGGGGCAAAGGTGGAGGAGAGAGTTTCCTTCTCTCTCTCGCTTTGATGGATGTGTCCTGGAGAGCAGAAACATGAGAGGTGTCAGGAATGACGGAGTGATGCTGAAGGCTCTGACAAATGAGCTCTTCAAAGTCCTTATTGTCCCACTGCCCACCTCTGCCAGGGCCACCTCCCCATGGCAACGTGCACAGAACAGAGGCTGTGCCCCCCCACAGGCACTGGAGCTCACTGGTCTGCATCAGCTCAGCCCCTGGGGGAGATGGGATGAGTACAAAGTGGAAGTGGGGCTGTGTAGACATGTGTTCTGTTCTACTGCCCTGGTTCCTAGGCAGGAAATTGCTTTGGGAATGGAGTAACGTCTTCAGCTGCTCAGGGAGGATGTAAAAACCTTGAGAATAACCCTCAGGAGCCAAAAAGCCATAACTCTCCTTTTCTTCTCCTTTCCAGCTTGCTGCACTAGAGAGGCAAGTGTTCGATTTCCTGGGATACCAGTGGGCCCCGATTCTAGCCAACTTCCTCCACATCATCATCGTCATCCTTGGCCTGTTCGGCACTATCCAGTACAGACCTCGCTACATAGTGGTGGTAAGTGACGTTCCTTCTGTGCAGAGCCATTCAGAGCCCCCCGCAGCCTCTGCTCTGGGGGGATATGGCAAGTGAGGAGGAACTGAGTAAAGCCCTTGGGAACTAGCCCAGGCTGCCCAGAGAAGCTGTGGATGCCCCATCCCTGGAGGGGTTCAAGGCCAGGCTGGATGAGGCTTTGGGCAACCTGGGCTGGTGGGAGGTGTCCCTGCCCATGGCAGGGGGTGGCACTGGGTGGGCTTTAAGGTCCCTTCCAACCCAAACCATCCTGTGATTCCATGATTCTATGAAATCAGACATGAGCATTGCAAACAGTTTTAGCAGGAGGTGCCTGGCTGTGCTTAGGAGCACATTGTTGAGTGTACTGCACTTCTGCTGTACTTATTCCAAACTTGGAAGATACCAGATAATTATTACTGGTGCCAAAGTAACACCAAGATACCACACAACAGACAGGGAGAATTAAATGCTGGACAAAGGCATGGCAGAAACTCTTCCACTCCCTCCAAACTTCTGCCCCTGTGTCAGGCAAGGGACCATCTGCTTATGGGAAATAAAGAGAGGAAAAGAAAATGATTGCAGCGCTGACTCAGCACATTTAACTGCCCCCAGCTGGGTCACATCTATATAAACTAATTCTAGTGATTTCCAAATGTTTATTGCTTCTTTCTCTCCGCCCCTCCATTCCCTTCTAGTATGCCATCTGGACTGCAGTGTGGGTCACCTGGAACATCTTCATCATCTGCTTTTACTTAGAAGTGGGAGGGCTCTCAAAGGTGAGTAGGAGCTTTATGGGTGAGTGCCCAGGCTGTGCATCAAAGGGGATGGCGCTTAGCTGGGAGCTGAGGGAGGGGGGTTAAGGTGAGTGGCAGGGGGCTGCCTGGGAGCAGGTCCTGCCCTCTTGCCTGGGGAGAGGGATGCCTCCCTAGGAGATGGAGGAGTACTGCTTGCTGGATGGTGGAAACAGGGAGCTGATCCTGATTTCTGGAGCCTTTTGGTGGTCAGTTCAGGCGGTGGCTGTAATGAACCCTGCCCTCATCGTGGGCAGAGTGTATTTGCCTTGTAAAGGTGAGAGCAAACCTGGCAGCAGGGCCACCCCACGGGGAGATGGGGTGTGAGGGCTAATCCCAAGCCATGGTGCAGAGGTGGCTGAGGCAGGCTCTGAGCTAACTGGATTACAGCTGATCCCCTTGTGATCTGATAACACCTTGGGAAGAAGGTGTGGGACTGGAGGGGGAGGCTTTCCTGCAGCAGTAAACATGTTCTCCCTGCTAGGGAAGAGCTGCAGCAGGGACTTGGTCAGGTTGGGCTGACTTGGACCAAGAGCTTTGCTGTAATTCCATACCTGACTGGCTCTTCATATTTTTTTCTGAAAACCTAGCGCTCTTCAGCAGCAGGGGTAGGTACCTGGTTGTTCCCACACCAGGCAAAATATTTCCCGTTGCACCTTTTAGGAGAGGCTCCTCTCTGCTGACCAAACCAGCGGGATGCTGGGGAGGCTGGAGCATCCCCTCGGGATGCAGCCTCAGGGGTGATGTGGTTTCCCTGTCTGAATAATTTCTTCTTAAACACAGAGGTAGTTATTCATGGCTCTTGGCCAGGGGTGTTGTGAGTTAATATGTGAAGCTCTTTGAAGGCCAGATAAGCTAAGTATTGCTGGCTGCCTAATGAGGGGTGAGTCAGAAATAATAAAAACGGGAGGCAGGCCCCAAATTAAGCCTGGGCTGTAAGCAATGAATTACTAAGTGTTGCTGTAGCTTAGCAGACTCAGAGGGATTATAGGATGCAGGTTCATTTCAGAGCACTCTACATCTGGCCTAAATTCTCAGGTCATCCATCTAAGTTGCAGTCATAATTGGAGCTGCACTATGGTTTTTATCAGGCCTACAGCAAGTCATGAGTGACAGCAGAAATCCTTTGCAGATAAGAAAATGTAACCTCCTAATTCCTCAATTAATCTCCATTTCCCCTCTCAATTATCCACAGAAACTTTGAGAGAGTTCTTGCTTAGAACAGTGATTACTCATGCTCTGAAAGCTCTGCCTGAGATGATCTCGGTGTTGACTGTGGCCAACTAAGAAAGAATTTTATGTAATTATTTAAAAGCTCCCTTCTGCAGAGGAAATATTGGCTTGATAAACTGCCCTGGGAGCTTCTCTGACAGCCAGTGTTTGCTTCCAGCCAGCTGATTACTTGTGTTTACTAATCCCAACCCGCCCTGCAACACATCGTGTTCTGTTCTGCAATTCAAACAGCACAGCAAGCTCGACTTTCCCCACTCCAGAGGAGCTTCACCTTGTAACCTTGCTCTGTGCTGGACTCGTTTTAGCAAAGCCAGCGCCCAGAGAACCTTCAGTTAGCCCCCAGGATGACACTTGTGACTGGGGACCTTTTTATAGAGTTGGGCTGCAGTATAAGTTGTCATTGACTCTGGACTTTCCTCTAGAGATGCAATGAGAAATTAATGCTGTTAGTTTGGTGGCAACGGGCAAAACGAGCATTTGTGCTTGTTTGGCAGTAAAATCCTTTACAGCCTTCTCTCTGTTCTTCATGAGTTACAAGGCTGTCTTGTAAGAAAAACTTATGATGCTGCTTTCTTTCCTCCTCCTCCCCTTTAACTGAAGTTATTTGGGTCTGTGTAATGGCAAAATAGAACCTCACTTCCACAGGAGGACAAAAGATATGCTTGAAACAGGATTTCTGGAGGACAGTGTGATCCCTTGCAGGCAGGACTCAAGAGCAGTTTTGCTTTCTCTAGAAACCTGATCCAAAGCCAGCTGACATCTGCAGAGTCTGACTGATCTCTGTAGTCTTGGGATCAGGCCCCAGAAGGACACCTGGGCATGGATCAGCAAGTGTCGGACAGGCTCTCGGAGGAAACTGTCCTTTAGTTCCTAGGAAGAAGTCAAAGTCAAAGCTTGCAATCAGCCTGGGAGCAGGCAGGTAGGCTGCAAATATTGGAAGAAGAGCTTTGGTGGCGGGAGGCTGATGGAGCTGGTCAGGAGAGAGCTGGGGGGGAGTGGGGAGCAGCATCCCTGCCAGCACCGTGCTCCCTCCTCTGTGTTCCTGACAAGGGCAGGCTTCCAGGGAGATCTCTGTCAGCAGCTGGCTAATGGATAATGACAAAATGCAGAAAGGTCAGTGAGCTAGAAGGAATGGAGTTTGTGAACTTGGTGGTTGGTAGTGACAGCCCAGTGCAACTGAGACAGGTGATAACTCAGGTGGGGTGAGAAAGGGGAGAAAGGATCCAAGTGGTTCTGCTGTAACAAGTTTAGGAAAAGCCTGGAGAATTGAAAAAAAATGAGGAAATGGTTTTGTGCACTTATTGCAAATAATTATTTGTGCTCTGGTGCCTAGATGTGATGTTACAGAGGTGAGGGAGTGCAGGATGCAAGCAGGGAGGTGCTGTGCAGGACAGGGCTGAGCTGAGCATGGACACTCATTCTCATGCCCGGCTGATCCGAAACCAGAACCCAGGGGCATCACGGCTGTGGGGGTGTGAGGTAAGGTCCCGTGTCAGCCCACGAGCAATCTGGCAAAGGGGTCAAGAGGAGGAAAGGGACACAACATTTCCTCAAGTGCTCCTTTATCCCCCAGGTTCCTCCAGCAGTGCTTGTTCTCTCCTGGCTGTGGAAACCCAGAGAATGGCAATTCCAGCCAGCCCTGCTCAGGGTGGTTACAACGCTTTACTAACCACCTACCTCCTAACCACTAGTTATAACTACCCGGAGTTATTTGTACTGAAAAGGAAAATTCTCTGTGAATCTATTCTCTGCTTCTTGGAAGAACTACACTGGCCTGATGTCTATTTTCTGTCCTGTCACTTTTTGTCTTGCAATCTCTTGGTAGGAATGAGTGTGAAATATGGCACAGCAGAACTCCAGTTAGGTGGCAAGACACAAATGGATCAGCACAAAAATCTAAGACAGCACTTCCCTTGTTGCTGCAAGGGCCTCCCTAAGCAGGCAGCCTGTGCCAGCGTTCCTGTAAGGGCTTTGCCAACGAGCAGGCGGAGGTACCGCAGTCTGCACTGGAAGGGTTGCTTCTCAGCGCTGGCGGTGAGATGGTGATGTGGCTCCGAGCAGCTTTTGGCAGCATCGCCTTGCTGACTTGCTCTGCTCGCAGTTCTGAGCACGCTGGCAGCATCTGGGGGACACACAGCCTCCCCGAAAGCACTGTGCTGCGGCTCTGTGGGGGGGCTCACAGCCCCATTTCCAGCTTGCTGTTCCTCCTCCTCTGCTCTGTTCCTGTTCCGTCTCCCTCTTTTCTCTTTGTCCATCTGGCCATTTGGTTCCGTGAACTGTTGGGAGCTATGTCTGAAGTTTCTAGGCTGTGCTTGAAATAACATGTCAAGCTTCTCCCTGTCTACTCGAGTGCGAGGCACAGTCCTGCCTGCAACCCCCCCAGTTTGAGTTAATTATTAAAATCCTGCTGGTAAGACATGTGAGCATCTGTCTGTCCAGCTGCCATGCTGATTGACTCTTCATCGTATACTTGAGAAACGATTGAGAAACGTTCAGAGAGGTTTGAGGAATTGGGGTTCTGTATTTCAATGTATTCCTTTGTCTTTTCCCTCTGGAATTATTCATCTTGGAATGATGATTTTTTTTTTTTCCCCTTCCTTTATATTCTCTCTTCTCTACCCAGTGCTTTGATCTGAATCCAGAGCTCTGGTGGTGGTCTAAATCTCCTCTTGAGATGGAAGCAGCCCTTATTAGTCAGATGGGGAGCTATTTGTATTCCAGAGAATCTGGATGGCACCTTGGGATGACTTTATACCTGGAAAAAATACTGTGAGGAGGATGGATAAATGCATGTGCAATTACAACTCTCCCTCAACTCCATCTAAATTTAGAAACTGGAAGCTGGGATTTGCCCTTTAGATGCTGTGGCATTGTCACAAGCCTGCTCGGAGACAATGGAAGTGCTTCTGTGTTGTCCCAGGGTGATTCAGCTATTCAGCACGCATGTCTAAAGGATAAACATCATATTTCCTATTTTGATAAGAAAAGTTTCCAACTGAAAAGATTTAAAATTATTCTGCTACCAAGCTCTGGGGGCTCCCATACAGGGTTTGATTTGTTTCCAGAGCCATTACAGTGTTGGCGTGCTTGATAATTAAGGAAATTTGGGGGGAGGTGGTTCAGAAGGCTGTTAACAACAAGAAATACAAGCATCTCTGATAGTGTCCCTTAGAAAATAATTTCAGAACAGCTTTCAGAAAAAACTAGTTCAGAAAAGGAGCCCAGCTGGCTTGGTGGGTGTCAGAGGTAGGTGTGACTTTCCCCATGGGACATGGGGGGTGAGGCTGGGAGTGGAAAATAAGGATCTGTGAAATGCCGGTACGACAGGTTCAGTGCTGTTGTCTCCCTTCTCACGCTGATGGCAAATGGATGGCAACCAGGTGCTACAGCACCTCAGTGATAGGTGATTTTTTTGGCTGGCCTTCAACACGCTCCCGAGAAGCACCTCGTGTCACTCTTTGCTCACATTTCTCTTCAGGCTGAAGGTCAGAGGAAGCGATAGCCCTGCAATAGCAGCCTGTCGAGAACAAGGGGGCTGCGGTTACCCGCGGAGCCCTCCCTCTGCCGGCAGTGGGGCTGGCTCCCTTCTGGGACTCATTAACATCTTCCAACCTGCAAACCACTTCGGGGAATATTGCAGTGTGTTCAGAATCCAAATGTGTTGCAGAAAGGTTTGGGAAACAGCTGGGTTTTAAACTTTCTTGCAACGGGTTCCTTTCTCCTGATTTTAGTGAGCTGTTATTTTGTACCTTCACTTCTCTTCAACCCTCTGCTAGCAAATGAAGCCAGCAAACAGACATCCTGGGATTTTTTTTTTTCCAAGCCCCTAGCAAGCACTGAGCAACTGGAGGTCAATTAAGTGATTTTCTTGAATGTTCTTTTCTTGTGCCCAGTCAGCGCAGGTATCCTCTGAGGATGTCCAGCCAGGGACACACGCGAAGGAACAGCATTGCTTTGGGTCTTGA
>NW_010126184.1:0-35733 GCF_000699245.1 Pterocles gutturalis | reverse complement strand
CCTGCTGTCCTCGTGCCCTGCAGTGCTCCAGACGGATGCTTGTTCAGAAAGGTGTCCCTGGGAACACAAGGGCATCCACAATCCCAGTGGGCAATCAGTATTCACATTACATCTGTGAGACGGATGGCTCATGTGCGAGTTGTGGTGCTGTTAGAATCCAAATGTGTGCAGTTTTCCCAATCTGTTCTTCACTGAAGTACAATTTTTTTTATTTTTTTTTTTTTTCACAGAGCTGGAGTGTGATTGTAGGCAAGAAGCAATGAGTTCTGGTTAGGACTTACTGTTTTTCCACCTCCCTACCTCCAGCCCAGCACCTGTTCTGCTTTTTTGGGCTTAATTCACAAGCAAGTTCAGCTTCTGCAGCAAAGTACCAGAGCCAGTTCTATAAGGACTGACAAAAGGGAGATCTAAGGAGGGAAGCAGCCTGTGTCTTCCCTTGCCAAACACACATAGATGCCTCTGTAAGGAGCAGAGAAGGCGCTGAAGGGGCTCTTTGCACCAGCGAGGCAGAAGGTTTGGGAAGGCACCATCTGCACGCTGGGAGAGGGAAGCCCTGGGGAACGAGGTTAAGAGCAGATCCTGCGATGCCCTGCGGAGCAGTTTTGCGTCTGTGCTGACTGGTGGAAGCCTCAGGCAAAGAAATGAGAACTGAGTCCTTTTTTTTTTCTTTTGAGCAAGATGATTCTTTCCTTCCCTAACCAAAGCAGGTTGTTAGAAGAGCGCAGCAGCTTGGAGGGCTGGCTCTCTGCAGGAGGAAAAGCTTCTGCTGGGGAAGATCCATGTGTCTCAGAACATGGAAACTTGGGAGAGAAAGAACAAGCTTCGCAGGAAAGATGCGATTTGGTGGCTATGTGGGATGTCTGTGGGCCACTAAAGAGCACTGCCCAGCAGAGGGAGTAAGCCAAAACCTCTCCTGCCAAAATTGTGAGAAGCTGGAAGAGAAAACCGTCTCTAGAAATGCAGCTAGCACAGCACTTTGCACTGTGTGTGTTAGCCTGTAGCTGCCAATTTAATAATTATTCCCCATAGCCTTTAAAATGCAGACAGCTCCTTTTAAACTCCCAACTGTTAATAGTTTTCTCTATTGTCTTTGCTATTCAGGCTGCTTCTGCACTGGTGCCACACTTCATCTCTGTGCCCCCCTCCATCTACTGTAAAACACATCCCATCTGCTGTGGTGATTGTGTCAGGAGCTTGGCAGCTGTCTTCTCATTTAATTGTCCACATTTCTTAACATGTGCTTCATGCAGCATATTTTAATAACAGCTCTGCAAGCTGTTTTTGAGGGTCTGTGGTGGAGTGGAGGGTACCTGCACAATGGGTATAGGGGGGCACTTGGTGTCTGTTCACAGATTTTCTGGCTCACTCAAATTTTTCTGCCCTTGTAATTCAAATTTGTCCCGAGATACAAATATGGACACAGAAAAGTATATCTGCAGGACTACCTGGCTATGCTCCCTGTACTGGCAGTGGAGACAAGTCCTTTCTCCAGAGGGTAAGTCGGAGCAGGAGCCTGGATTAGCTGCTCTGAGTCTGTTTTTTCCCTCTTGACCCTAAAGGGAGCTGAAGCAAAGGGAGGTTTCCCAGGTTAGGAAGTGTGAATGCCCCCAGCTCTGACTGCTGCTGTTCTGGGAGCCCCTTCTGTCCCACAGAGACTGTGCGGGACCCTGGCACGAGCAGTGTGAAGTCGTATATGAATAGATGCTAAAACTTTCAGTAATGGTTAGGTGGGGTGTGTGTATCCAGTACCTGTTTCTACTTTGTAGAGACACAGATTCTCTGCCCCAGAATTTTATAATCCATCCTTCAGAATAAAGCCTCCAACCCCTCGCCTTGCTTTGTGGTCAAAAGGGGTTGTTGATTCTGCATCAAAGGTGACCCAGAGGGTTGCTGGGGCACCCAGCACTTAGCACCCATCTGTGAAGTGACGCAGCTGATCTGTGCAGCCAGCTCTGAGTTCGTCTTTTACCATCGGCAGGGAGGGCTGTGCCATCTCCTGTAAGCTCTCCCAGGTACCCCAGCAAGTACCACTCTTTTCTCGAGCGTGAGGAGTGTTGTCATTTTTCAATAAGCATCTGGTTGCACACCAAACTCCTGCACTCTTGCTGTGGCATTTCACTCTGTAACCCACCCCCCCACAATTTTCAGCTTTAAATTACTGAACTAGCAAAGACAAGAAGAGGAAAACACAAAGCCTCTCTTGGGGTAGAGTTGATAGGGAATTGCTGGGGAAGTGTTTGCAAGGAGCTGCAATCATCACGGAGAGGTCAGCTCAGCGGGGCGATCTGACCTGAGGCTGGCGGGGTGTCAGGTCAGCAGGAGATGCAGAAGCACCATATGTGAAGAGTGGGCAAGGAAATCAGGCAAAAATGGTACGGGGGCTTGTTAGATGTGCTAAAAACTAGGAACAGAGGTTTTGAAACTCGCTTTGGGATTACTAAGTTAGTATTTTTCAGTTCTCTGTGTTGATTCCTGTGCTGGGAAGGGCACATCCATAGCATGTCATCCCGTGACAGGATGCTTAGTCCTGCCGTGTGTACCTTTTTCTTCTAGATTTGCAAGGTTAATCTCCCAAATGCAAAACTTGAGGGTTCTTTTCTGGGCACAGGAACCACCAGCAAAGTGTTCTTGGGTCTGTAGCCTATAAATTGTTTTTCTAATTTGGAAGCAGGTCTGAGCAGCTTCTAAAATATGCTACGTGATGGTGCAATAAGTTTGTCGGAGTGCTGCAGGACTGCCTTGGAAACAGTTCCCACCGCAGAAGCCTGCCTGTGAAATACTTTTAAATAAGGAATATAAAGGCAATGTATTTTGATCGGTGCTAGCAGCAACTCGATGAGGTTGGAATCTCAGAAACTTTACATTTTCCATTGATTTAATATGACCTCCATCTGACAGCATGTCCAATGTTCTGCTAGTAAGTGGAGATCTCTTTGCAACTTTTCTCTTTAGGACAGTGAACTCCTGACATTCAACATCTCCCGGCACCAGTCATGGTGGAGTGAAAACGGTCCTGGCTGTGTAAGGAAGGAAGCTTCGATGTCTGGCATCAAAGGGCTGGATAGCCATTCCTATGTCTCCGTGATAGGCTGTGCCCTGGAGTATCGGTACATCGAGGTCATGCACAGCTCCTTCCAGATCCTCATCGCGGTGAGTACATCGCCGAGAGTGCCGCCGGGTAGTAATTGTTGAGATGCTGGTTGTTTTTTTAACAGGCACAGATGCTGGCTGATATTTTCCACCCCACTTTGTATCATCAGATTGCAAAACATTATCTGATTTTTTTTGTTGTTTTTTTGTTTGTTTGTTTCTTTGTTCTCCTGTTCTGTTATGAACAATATTGCTTGAAAGAATTGGAAATAGATATCAGCAACCTAACACCTGAAGTAATGCATCACATCCAACCGTACAACAACAAATCATTCTGTATCCCTGTTGGGGTGTGGAAATTCATGTTTTGATAAGAGACCCTTCTGAAAAGGATTTTCTCTTATTCCACATGACTTAGTGATGAGTGCTGGAGAACATATGTGCACATTTGTTGTGAAGAAAGAAAAGGGAAGAGATCCTTATCGCCAGAAAACGAAAAACTTTAAGGAAGCAGAAAGCAGCTTGTTTTCTTTCTGCTGACACCTAAGATGTATGCACTAAATGTTTTCATCAACTCTTTCCTCATTGGATTCTTCCAGAGGCTTTTTAAAGTACTCTGCAGTAACTCAATGTCCTTAATGTTCACTGTTAATTAATTGTTTCTCACTTATCTGTGAAAGGAACTGAAACAAAATGTCCATTGTCCCCCTTTCTTTGTTGGTAGTCCTGTGTTCTGTAGCTGCATTAGGGTTAGCAGCCCACTTCTTTCTAATCTGCTTTGGTTTGTTACTCTGCAGTTAATGGCTTTAAGTACAAAGGGACGTGGACTGCTGAAACGTTCCCGTTTCAGCTTTCGGTTTTGGCTTAAAAAGGAAGGGGAACTTTCCCTGAATAAATGTTACAGGATAACAAATAGAGAAATTCCAAGCTTCTGGAATGCCAAGTACTTCTCTGCACGTTTTTAATACAGCTTTCCAGTGTCTTGATCCTGCATTTCCTATTAGCTGGGATGATCTGTGACCCAGTGAACTGCCGGGAGGGGGGAGGACCCGGCCCTCTTTCTTGCCATGTCACAAAAAAGTGGCAGACAGAGAAGCTCCTGTTTCCGGAGCTGGATGGACTCCCTGGCGTGTGTGCTGGCTGTTAATATTTGGTTAGTTCTCCTTCAGGGAAAAAAGATCTGCATTAAACTGTCTGAGAGCTGCTTCGATGCATGTGTATGAGAAAGGCAAACCTGTGTGTCCAGAAGAACAGAGCCCGTCGTCGTTATAAAGGGCCGTTAGCTGGAACAGGATGGATGCTGCTGAGATGGTGCTGTTCCTGAGTTTTGTGAAACAACGACAGACTTTGAAGTCAGAACATCCCAGACTTTTAAAGTGCAGAAGTATGTCACTGCTAGCCTCTTTCCTAAATGCCTGAGCCTAAATGAACAAAGTTCAGCAAACAAATGGTCCTGGGTTTGTTTGGAATAGACTTTGTTTTATCGCAGCTTACTAACATACGCACATGGCCGTGCGCTAAGCGATCACACCGATATACTGGAGTCTGTGTCTCCGGGAGCATTTTTTCTCCCTTTGCTTCCTCCCGAAGGCATATGACAGTATTGTCTGTGTATCTGCAAAACACCACAAAGGGCCAGATGGTGAGACAGAGGAGGGAACTATAGGATAAAATAGGATTTAGGTAAATATTTTCTTTCTCCTTCTCCCTGAGATTTAAGTTGCAGTGAGTTTTGGAATCCTAAACCCTGGAAATGAGGATATGCAGGAAAGCCATATGGGCTGAGCTCTGCAGAATGAACTAAATTTGTCCTTGTCCTGTAATGAAGGTAGAGTATTGAAGCCCCAGGCCTGTAACTCCTGAAATGCTCTCATAATTCTGTCATCTAGGGGCAGAAATAGAGCTTTTCCTCTCTGCTTTGCTGAGCTAAGGCAGAAAGCAAGGCTTTTCACTTTCTGCTCAGACCTTGCCTGAAAACAGTCAGCCAGTTCTCTCCCTTTTTAGTCTCTGAGGGTCAAACTCTTTGATCCCTGCCAGTATCTTTTTTCTGTTCTCCTGATCTCATTTTAAGGCAGATTTTATTACAAGCTGCTGTCCTTCCCAGAGCGCCTGGCAGGTACCGTGCTGCAGACAGGCACAGAGACCAGATCGATAGGACAAAAAACATCACTAGGAACTTGAAGGCTCAGGGCATGCAACAAGGGACATGACCTAGTTCCCTCCTTGTCTGCCACACATTTGAGATGAGAATAGTCAGTTCCCTGTTAAGAAGAGCAAGGGACAGGCGAAACTGTGCTTTCTGACGGCTTTTTTTTTTTTTTTTTTTTTTGCCTAATGGTTTTTAGAAGTTGTGGGGTGTGGGGTTGTGTTTTGTTTTTTATTCCAGACAAGGTAGTGTGAAATCCATGTTCTTTAACTATGCAGTACATGGCTATGGATATCTTGGTTGTTTTCTGGAAGTACCAATTCCTTGAGACTATTGAGGGTCTGTAGTGCACTGTACTGTGTACTCGGGGTAAGGCTCACTGAATCCAATCTTGTGTGCCAAAAGGGAGGGAAAGCAAACCTGAATCCATCTGGTGAGCACAGTGCTGGCTGTCATCTTGACTCCTGCTGACTGTATTATCCTGCTTCTGGGTGTACATTTGAGGATACATAAGGTCTCAGTCTGCTTTTGCTCAGAGCTTGTCTGTACTCCCTGAAGGTAAAAGCAACTCCTTTAATCTGGAATGCAATCAAATTTGGGTATATCTGTCACCATGCATGATACAAGTAGCTGCAGAGCTCAGTATGAAAGTCTTTCTCAATGCTTTAGCACAGAACACATTGGAGGAAAAAGTTTATTGTAACAACATCTCAAAGTCTGTGCCGTTATAGAAATGTCACTGTAAAAGTAACCCTACCAACACAATTAGGAAATGCAATGGCAACTAGTTTGTCAAGAAAAGAAATCTGCTTTGGTTTTTGTCTTAGCAAGGATTCATCTTGCATTTCCCCAACTTGCCAGCCAGCAGGGAGAGGAGTGATTTCTAGTTTTGAAATACCTGGCATAGCTCTAGGCTGTCCATATGGCAGTTCTGGGAGCAGGGAGGGTTAGGCTTTTCCTGAGGCTCTATTGAATGGGATGGAAATTGGAAATGTCTTCCCAACTGAGAGAACTCATTGCCTGCCTGTCTGCTGTTTTCACTCACACTGACAGGTTGGAAGGTTCCCAGGAAGGCAGCAATGCAAGCCTTGACAGCAGATGTTATGTGAGAGGCAAGGCACAAGAGATGCTTTGCTGTTGGCAGAAGCTAGGTTTTCAGTGGTTGTAACTGCATCCAAAGAATAAAGAAGGTCAAAGAATGAAAGGATTTTGGTTGCCTCTTTTTGGCTATCTGGTGACAACAGTTCTTTCACAATCTGGCTTTTTGCTTTCTTGTAGCAGAGATCTCTTCATTTTCCCACTCTCGCGCTGATGAGAGCATACACACTTCATTATCTCTGATTAGAAGTGAAACCTAGAATACATCTGCCCTGAAGGAGGAGACTCTGCACGTATTCTCTGGTGGAAAAACCAAGGGCAAGTTTTTTCTATTGAGAGAAGAGTTGAAGAGCCCAGAATCTTCATTAGGACAGATGTAGACTAAAGATTTGACATGAGCAACAGTAACACCTCCTAAAAATTGCTTTCCCATCCTTCATGTATCTTGTACACTCGCAGCCAGCTGGTCCCTTTCTGCAGATCTTGCTGTAATTCAGTCTTTCTGACTCCAGCACTTTAGCTCAATGCTGCTGTTTTATGAACACTTTTCAACTTGCTACTAAAAAGTTAACTTCAGATGTCTGAGGGGCAGAGGGATGTACAGACGTGTTTTCCCTGTTCCCTTTGGGCACGCTTGTCTCTTCCTGTCTTTCCTCCTCAGTTCATTTGCCTGCAGAATGCTTGGGACATCCCAGCTCCATCCTCTTTTTTTTGGCAGCATGTGCATTCCCAGGCTGTCTGACAGGCTGACTGAACACACCTGCCTCCAACATGTGTTTCTAATAAAAAGCTTAATTGGATACTTCTGCAGCCTGGAGGAAGCTGGTACTGAACACGCAGAACAAGGGGAGAAACAGCAGCAGAGGCTAAAGCCCAAGAACATTCTTTGGGGAATTAGAGCTTAGTGTCATTTTACATCACTGACATTTTTCCTCCTCTTCCACCTCCCCTACATAATTTGCAAAGATCTAAGAATTATTTCTATGTCCCCAGGATAGTAAAGCTTAAAACTCTCTTTCATACTGAAATCAGAAACCAAGATGGTACTTGGAGCAAGAGTGAAATTACTTCCAAATTCTTGGCCTTTTTGAAGCTTTGTGTTAATTGCTGCTGAACTTGGTGATGTCTGGGGGCTCGATACATCTTCATCAAGGATGTAGTCAGCAGGGAACTGTAGGTGTCTCTTGGAGTCTGCTCATCCCATATTATGGTAGACTCTTTCAATGAAAAGGACTGGACAAGAGCAGTGGCATTTCTCCTCTGTAGCTATATTTCATTCATAATTCATGCAGAAGGTGAAAGCCAGGGAGTCCCAGGAGTTCAATTCATCCCTGAGGTGATATATTTCATTACAATTTAGGTCAGCCCATAGAAAAATGCAATTTATGTTTATGTTGTATGTCTCTTCCCTCCTTGACACTGAAACTCTGCTGTTCTGGCCAGGTCATGAGACTAGCAAAACTTCTTTGAATAAAATGTGCCATTAAATAAAAAGAAAAATTATTGATGAAACTCATGTAAAGAAGGAATGGATTATAAAGTTAATGAAAAGTAAATTTTAAACACTAAGCAGGTATTAAACAAAGTGAGATTATAGAAGAAATAAAAAAGAAAACCCTCTACTCCATTGGAGCTGGAATTGGAGATTTAGAGAAGTTCACTTAATTCAGTAGCTTTCAGTTGGTTTGTTTGCTTTTCTGAATGCAGAAGGTCACCTTAGTCATAAAAGGAAAAATGTACAGAGTGAGAGGAATGATAGTTGAGGGTTATGAGGCATTAATTTCTGTGCAAAGCAAACTTCCCAAGTCAATCTGACTGCTTGCTTGGTGCTTCTGAACCGTGAACAATTTTCAGAGGTTTAGCAGGTTCCCCATGACAGTAGAACTGATAATCTTTCATCCACTCTGCCCATAAGCTGGGCAGATAAGTAATTTTTATTGTTAATACTATCAGGAGTTCCCTGACACAGATATCACACAAGGTTTGTGTGTACATGTTATAAAGTATAATAATAGTGAACAGATCCAGTGCTGACACTTTGCTTGGCTATTAACCCAAAGCTCCTACTCTGATGGAAAATCTGGGGAAAGATTAAACCTTCCTAGAGTTCCTTTGGAATCAGGACACACATCCAACATGCATCTTTCCTCCTTGGATATTTGTATGTACATTACATGATTTGACCTTAAATCCTGTAAAATGTAGAAGGCTGGATCTTCAAACCATAAAAATGCTAGAGCAAGTGCAAAGAACGTGTGTAACCACGCTTCTAATTTGATCCCAGGGTGCAAGCAAACGGATTTCCTCTGGAGACCAGAGTGCGCAGACAGGTGGTTAGACATCTCATGGAATGCTGGGACGGCTCTAATCTGGAGCAGTCCAGTTTTCCAAGAGCAGCTATAACGTCGTTAGCTGCCGCAGCCCAGCTGATGAGCGCTAATTGGTGATTTCACAGCCAAGGCCCCTCATGACGCAAGGCAACGGGGGCTGCGTCAGCACCACGGCCAGCTCCCGGCCCCCAGACCTGCCCCAGCGCTGCCGCCAGCTTCAGAAAGGAAAAAAAAAATAAAATCACTGGGCTATCTGTTAGCACAAACAAGCAATGGAAGAGAAGAAAAAATAAATCTCTGATTATTCTGATTTGGGTTTTTTTTATGTTTTCCTTTTTTTTTACCCTGCCTTTAGAAAGCAATGGTTTTATTCAAAGGCAATTCTAAAAGTCAGCAGGTAAAATGAGATTGGCCACTGCATGTGGTTTTGTGGTCACCATCATGCCCAGAAGGTTTGTTTTTCTTTCCTTTCTGCATGAAGTCCTCTGTAGCTCACAGAAACTTAGTGTGAGGCAGCCCTGGTTTCAAAAATGCAGAGCAGGGGAATGAGTGAGTCTGTAGAGCTATGGCTCCTCCACTGAGGTACTGGGACATGCCTCCACAGGGCCCACCCAAGAGCAAACTAGAGCTGTCTTGTCTTTCAGACAATTTCAGAAAATTGTAAAGGAAATACAACGTTTAGTGATGCTACAAAAAGCATTACATTTCCTTCCAACGAGGTGCATTCTGTCAGGGAGAGCTGGAGAAATCACAACCGCCTTATAACTCCCCAGCAGAAATCTCATTACCTTGCCTTTTGCTTTCTGGTGTGATGTATTTTTTTCAGTCATATTAAAAATGAATGGACTCTACCTTTCAAGCCCTACCATGCATCATTCTGTCTTCCCTTAGAGTGAGTCACTGTGTGTTACATCCCAACTCTTGTTCAACAGAATTGAGCTCACAGTGGAAAACAACTATGTCTCACAATAACTTTACTAACACAGTTACTGTCAACCACGATCTCGCTAAGTGGGGTGTTATGTAAAGATTTAAAATGAAGGCCGGGGAGGATATTTGATT
The DNA here is from genome assembly GCF_000699245.1 of Pterocles gutturalis. Classification (NCBI taxonomy): domain Eukaryota; kingdom Metazoa; phylum Chordata; class Aves; order Pterocliformes; family Pteroclidae; genus Pterocles; species Pterocles gutturalis. The sequence goes on along the minus strand of NW_010126184.1, from coordinate 26,007 downwards.
AACAGGAAGAAGGCAATGCAAAATAAAACCCTACTGGATCTAGAATGCTTAAATCCCATAGTACCAGAATTTTGTTTCTCTATCCAGGCTGAGGATGCTCCCAGCAGTGTCTTCCCCTAATCCCACACCTGCACTCCACACCTTACAGCAGATATGATGGCTCCACCATCACAGTAAAGCTGCCAGGCTGACAGTAAATGTTGGCCGTTGAAGTCATGCCAAGCAGGTTTTGACCAGAGTTGCAAGACTGACGCTAAAGTTATTATTCTCTTTATTTTCCAGCTGGTGGGCTTTGTCTACGCCTGTTACGTTGTTAGTGTTTTTACAGAAGAAGAAGACAGCTGTAAGTATTATCAACAGATCCCTTGGCAAAGGTTTTATTAAATTTTATTTCTCTCTCAGACGTTTGCCTTTAAGGGCTGACTTGTCACCAGATTTCTTTCCATCTCTCCATCCATGCAATATGGCACTACCTGCCTTTCAAGGATCAGCTGGTTTTACTGTGAGGTTTTTCCCCCCATGTTACTATATGTTAGATGCTGTAATTCTGGTATGCTTTCAGCACAAAAAAAAAGCTTTATTTTGGCTTCTCACTCAGACTAAGCTTTAGAGAAACCAGGTAGCTTCTTCTGCTTTCAAGCTTATATAGCTAAGAATAATGCTACTGAAATATTACCATTGTAATTGAGAGCACCTACAAAAAAGAACACAGCCCTGTACTCAAGTAGGCCACCTGCTAAGTATCATATGCCACAAGCTGAGGATGAAGCAGAGCACGAGATTTCTTGACAAAGAAGGACCAACCTGACCACTTAATTTAAAAGCAGAGGAAGTACTGTATCTGAATTACAAGGAGGAGGAAGGAGCTGAGTCCCTCATGTTTGTTATACAAATCTCTTACCTGTCATGCATTCACTATGATGTGTCCAAGAAAAGCAAAGACTCGGAGGAATCACTTGGGTTTGTGGGATCTATGCAGATGACCATAACCTGGTTCTGGATTACTTTGCCCTTCCAAAACTCCCTTTGAGACCAATAATTTTGCAAACAAAAGAATGGATGCAGAGGGTTCAAATAAATGTGAGGTCTGATTTCTCTGGCACTCCGTTGTGTCTAGGCCAGTTTACTCCAGGTAAGGATCTAATCCAAAGTTTTTATATCCAAATATCACTTCTTTAAGGCGTTCATTAGGTTTGTGCAAGTGGCTTTGTTGTTTTAAAGCTCAGCTGGCATGGATTGTAGCTGAAAAACAACAGCTTTGAACTGAATATTTGCAAGTATGTGAAGAATGCTGATTTCCTAGGAGTGGGATGCGATGCATTGTGTATCTGACTTGTCCTCATGCTTTTCCGTTTCTTCCTGTGTGGCTGAACTCATTCTACTGACTTTATTGATAATTTGTTTAGAGCTTGGCAGTGCACTTAGCTGAAGTGCTACGTTATAAGTAATATTTTAAAAATTACCCTATAGCTCTTCTGTTAGCTAAACAGACAGAGTTCTGAGCCCCTTTTAAATATGGCAAAGTAGTAACTTGACAGAGCTCATTTGTATAGTAGGGATCTGTTAGGAGAGGCAACTACATGGAAGGAAGCATTATCTGGAAATGCAGAGCTGTTAATTTCAGGATATGTTGGGGGTTTTTTTCCACTAACATATTCCTTTTCCCTCGCAGTTTCCCAGCTTGGAGTTAAAATGCCAGCTTGAATAATTAACAATGACAAACCATCAATATTTCACACTCACAGTGGTAGATCCTTCTAGTGACCTGAACAAATTTGAGCTGCGTTTTAATTTTCTCTTCCATTCGTGGTTTCCTTTAAATGTTGCTTTGATATGCAGCACGAAGTAATTATAAGTGCTGAGGCACATTAATCAGGAAGCTCACACTAACGTGATTTTCATGAGAAAACGCAGTAGTAGGGGTCTACTAATGCTGAATTGTGAGCAAGAATATTTCAGATGTGCTAATGCACTGGAATATATTGCAACAGTGAGCCACAGTTAAGATTTTTTTTAAGTGAGTGGATCTTGAGTGCTTCCATGGTTGGGTGCTCAGATGACAGGACTTTTGTTTGTTCAAGGTACTAAACTGTTACTGAAAACTGCAATTCTTTAAGGTTTCCTAATTTAAACATTCCACAACCGAGGTAATATCATTAGTATCTGTTTCTTAAAACTGTGAACTGTCTTGGTTTTAAAATACTCAAACATTTTCAAAAGTAACTGAGAAAAGGTAAAGTCTCACTGGAAATACTGGGAATTATTCCCCTAATTAACTTAGAACCTCTACAGACTTCGCCCATTAACTGACAGTTGTTCCAAAATCAGTATCAGCATGAAGGTATCCATCAAGATGGAATTTGTGAGAATATGTTGTCCTTGCATTTCTAAATATATTTTAAGAGGGTTTTTTTTTTATTTCTGATATATTTTGTAAATATTTTTTCTATTGTTTGTTCACTAAAAAATACCAAAACTCTTTAACTAACATTTAAAATAATAGTGCCACCTTCAGGGAAGAAAAATAAACAGGCATTTATATAGTTAATAAGACTGCAGTTACTTTTAAAGGGCATTTGAACTGGATAGCTTTCACACTTCCAAACAAAAAGTTGGCACCAAAAAGTGGTCTAAGCTGGATCTGTTTTAAAGGTTTTTGCAAGGCCTGCTAGGTCAGCCACAAATCACACCACAGCACACCCCTCCTGACCTGGCAGCGTTGGCCAGCTCGGTAACGCAGACCTGGCCTCATTTCAGAGGAACTGAGACTTGGAAAATACTTCTGTGGTTGCTAAGGGAATTGTCACTGAAAACTTCCCTCGTTTAGTTCCATTGCCCTTACGGGAATACTGGAGAAGAGGAGCATTGTTTCTATTTGTATACAACTGAAATAAATTGAGTTGGCAGAGGGGACGTGAAAAATATCAGAGCTGAAGATAATGAGGCATTTGTAGTTTTCCAAACCTGCTGTCTTGCAGGAAAAGACAAGTGGGGCAAGAAAACTCGCACTTCACTATATAACCTTCACAGGGATTGCTGTGCTGCCAGCTTCTCTGCTGGCATTCCCTCAGCTTCCTCCTTTCAGCACATCACAGCATGGCTGAGGCTTTGGCAGCTCACTTCTCATGTGAAGTCACGGCACGGTGGCAATACCCAAGGAGGCTGAGGGAGGCCCTCTTGTTTTCTGGAGTCCTTTGTTAGCTCTCTGCTTTAAGTCTTGTGCTAGCTGAATCTCCTCCTTGGCACACTTGCCCATCCCAGGAGATCCTGGAAAAGAGGTCTGTACAGGCAATCCATACTTGAAAAAAATCATTTTTTTGTTCTCTCACTAATTTTTGTGTTATGCCATGACATGCACCAACTTTTCCTTTCATTTCCTTTCAACTTTCTGGCCATGTTTGTTTATTTATTTGAGTTTTGATTTTTTTTCAGTTGATTTCATTGGTGGATTTGATCCATTTCCTCTCTACCATGTCAATGAAAAACCCACCAACCTTTTGTTCAAGCAGACATACCTGTAAGTATCATCTCCTGTGTAAGAGGCTGTGGATGCCTCTTGGTTTGATGGTTCAAGGGTGCCACAGGTTTGGGGTTTTTCCTCCTTGCAGGTTGCTTTCTCCACCAGGCTTTTCAGGCACGGAAGGAATGAACAAGTGGACACCAGAGGGGTGAAACTGCCTTTGCTCAGCCCCAGGTTGCCAGGGTAAAGCTGGTGTCGCTGTACTTGGCTTATGGCAGTGCTCTTTGATAGGAAGCAGTGGGGCCAGCTGTAGGATCTTATTGTTAACAAACTACTGGACACTTTTTCCTTGAAGAAAGCAAAGAGAGGCTTTTCAGCAGGGAATGGTGCCCAAGCAGGTAAAGGCAGGAGGGGTGAGGAAGAGTCAGCCTCAGTGGGTGCTGAGACTTAGCTGTAGCGATAGCAGAATGTGATCCTCAATCTCAAGGCTGTATTGTAGTCTGGCAGGCAGAGCATCAGTGAAAGATCTTTACTGGGGTAAAATCTATGCAGCATGTAGTTATTTAAGCTGTATTTTAGCTCTATGAACAGTCACAACTGGACTCTGACCTACACATCTATGCAGTTTTCATCACTGGTCCTGTCTGTGTCATCCTCCAATCATTTTCTCATGGTGGCACCACAGAATTTGACTCTGTCTTGGGTACAGGGTCTCCCTCTATCTGCTTGGACTTCTAGAGAACCTGTAGTGCACAAAGCTAACACACCAGTGAGTAAAATTACACTGAGCATTAGATAGTTTGTATGCAGGATGGCACCAGTTTGCTACGAAGTTTTCGTAAGTTTTTAAATTCTGTTGCCTATAAGAACAGTCTTCTATATGTGGGGCATCCTTAGAGCTCAGCTGAGAGCAGGGGGCAGAAAGGGGTGTTGTCCACAGCAGCTCCTCTCGTACCACGAATACAGATCCATTGTTGAATTCCAGCTTCAGCCCTCTGATAATCCCTTCCTGCTGCTGAAGGCACACGCACTTTCACATTGTCCACTTAAAAGCTGTTTTTTAATGAGATTCTCCAATATAAAAGCCGGTATTATCTGTTTAAAGCAGCAATAAAATCTGAATCTTTGATTCTCCTTAAATCAAGCTGCAAGAAGGCAGTTCAACATGCAGAAATCTTTTGCAGCAGCTGCTAAGGGAGGTTGGTTTTTGGGAGCAATGTTAGCAGAGAGTCCTGCGAAAAAGAAGGATGTGAGGGTGGGAGAGAAAAGTGGGGCTGAGACAGGAAAAACTGTCCCCAAATAGATTTGTAGCTGTGCCCCTCTGATGCAGTATGGACTTACTGCCCACTTTGTCACTGCAGCACAAGACCAGGAGAACAAATCATTTTCGCAAAGCAGTTAAACTCCCCATAACTTTGGGGGTTCTATAGCATTATTAGAAGGGATGCTACAGGAGATTAAATATTGATTTCCCTCACATTTTGTCACAGTGGGATGGAATTTTCCACAGTCTGCAGAAGCGGTGGAGCTTTAAGCATCTCCCTGATTTACTGGCCTGATACAGCAGTGTGCTGAAGAAACATCACACTTTAACAGTACGGGGTGGGGGCTGCCTTTTTCTTAAAATGACAAATTCTGTTTGTGAGAGAAGCTAGTACTTACAAATGATGTTTTCTGTATGGGGAGATTGTAACATGAACAGAAGCTAGCAATGTCAAACTTCCTTACAAGGGTCTCAGTATGACAGTAAGCTACTCATGAAGTACACAGATAAGTTTGTTGTTCTTTGGTTGCATTCTTCAGACTTTCACTTATCTATTGATAGCTTCTGCCAGTACAATATAATATTTCTTTCTGACTAATGGGAGGTGAAAACAGTTGCTGAGCAGTAGATAAGGTGAGCAGTAGATAAGGTGACCCTCTATAAATTTTCCAGCAGCCAGCAAATAGCAATTTTTGTTTATTTATTTCAGCCTAGCTCTTGCCTTTCTTCCACACGTAGGAATGGGAATGAGAAGAGGAACAGATACTTGATTCTCAGCTAATGATGCCATGGAGTTTTGCAGTCTGGGGCACTGAGTACCAAATGCCTTTGTCCTGCTGTGAAAATCATTTTATGCTGACTGAAGGCATTTTCTGTTTTTATATCCTGTTCAAGAAGATGCAAAGCAACAAATACATCCAACTTCTTTCAAATTTAAATTTATAGAACAGCTAGGGGTCAGGGACATGGACTTTCTATTTTTAACTCCGTTTTGATGAAGGAAATGCTGAATGAAACCAAATCTATTCTACAACTACTGACTTGGAGCTAACTGCAGCCATATACTTTCATTTTAGGATGGCATCACCCTGTCAGTAGACAGCTGCTCTCCTGATAACGCACTTGCCCCATTCCCACCACTCTAACAGGATCACTTTCCTTCATTCCCTAATGGAATTATCCTATTCACTCCAGTTTTATCTGTCCTTTTCTGATGAGATCACACTTTCCTCTTCTCCCAAGGGGCCCTTTCCCTTGTCCTGGCTTGCATTTTTCCCTAGTCTCTCTTCTTCATCTCTCCAAATTTATGAATTTTCATAGATCTGAAGGCCCCACAGAACAATGACATTGACCTAGACCGATGAGCACAGCTCTAGTCCAAGACCAACCCCATAACCTCCATATCAAGCACACAGGCCATGAGTTAGATAACTTAAATATGTTGTCACAGTTTGAAAATATTAAAGAGAGACCGCTGTGTACCTTGGCAGCCTACTTCAGTGGTTATCATCTGCTAAATTCAGTATTCAAAAAATACACCCCATTTCTGGCCTTCAGCTTCCATCCACTGTGCTGAAGAGCATTATTAAAGTCCTTTGCCTTCTACTAGGAGGAAAAAACATCTCCTCAAACTAATACAGGCAATAGGTACTTCCATACCACAATGCAGTTATCTCACAGCTTTATCACGGTAATCTGCTGACCTCCCTGACATCAGCTGCAAGTCTCCAGGTAGTCGGAAAACCGCACAAGTTATCAAGTCAGGTGTTTTTGTTTTTGTTTTAAGCCACCAGCACCAAAAGTCCACCAACAGTTTTGTGCTGTTGCTTACAAAGGCGATTTAAGTGTGCTTCATCTTAATTAGCACCTCCAGCGCTCACACAGCAACACTGATGTTCTGTAAATACAGTTATTTCTATTTCAGGTTCCATCACTGCTTCTGTTCTACATTTCACTGACTCTAGGGAGTTTTGGTTGTGATAGTTCCTATTTCAAGTCACAAGCTTAAGTAAAAGAGGCTCAAATTATAATGAAAAAAATTATTCTGGAAGTTTAGTGTGTAATAGAATTACCCTTAATCTCACTGCTACTTACCAATCAAGGCACTGCTCTAATTATTTGAAAATAATATATTAGGAATCTTGATAGAAGATATGTTAAAGTCTTTTGACACCATTCTCTGAAAGCAGCACTGTGCTATCTCAATTATAAAGCAGAATAATCTCAAAACACGATTTTGTACATGATTTAATACTAAATGAAGAATCTGCCAGATGACAGGAGGTAACCTCTATTTATTTTAAAGGCAGAGAGATGGGCACTAGATCTCCCCACCTTTTAGGACTGTATTTCTAAGGCCAAGCAGTGAGTTGCACAGCTGTGAGGCTCCTGTCCATAACACTTGCTGTGATCCGGCACCCCACGTAGTATATTACATTAACGGTTTAAGAGCTTGAATTCTACTTTAGTTGTGTAGACAGATTTCACTGGACTGGGCACTCACATCTACCCGTGCAAAGGGCCACAGGGTAACATAGGGTGGGACTTTAATCAGATGCAGACTTTGGTATTGACAGGGTAGCAACAGGAGGTATTGGTTCATCAAATGATTTAAGGCTCCAGTTGGTGATTTCAATGTGCCCTAATCGATTGTTTTGTGGTGTGGTCTGTCTGCTAGCCCTAGGCGTGAAGCAGCTGTGAGCATGCCCCAGTAAAGGACTAGACCCCATGTCACAGTCATCCACTTATAGATTGGAAGTAGGTTCTTCAGTAGATCAACTGACAAGTAGAAGTACACAAATAACATTTTTCAATTAAAAAAAAATAATTACATCCAACTGAAACACTAAGGGAGAGGGGGGGGAGGGTGTTTTCGCCTCACTCCCTCCAAACTTTGATGACCAGAATACTTTACAAAGGAAACTGACTTAAACAGGAAAAAAAATCCCACCTTGTTTTGAGGAGAGAAAAAAAACCACAAAACAAAACCCTTCTGCTTTTCTTTCTAGGTAGACTTTTTTCCCAAACAAACAATTCACTGAATATCAACAGGAATTTGCAAACTGTTTTGATCAACCTGAAGCTGCATGTTTAAGAGGTGATGTTCCAGCTGAAAACATTCGCTCATCTTTACTGCTGGCTACGAAAGTAGATCTGCTTCTGCTGCTGCATCTACACACACACACAAAAAAAACCCCCACATTGCTGCAATTTCAAGAAGCTATTTTATTCTAGAGATGACCCCCAGCTTTTAAAATTCCTAACCAAGTTTTATGCAGTCCAAATGCTGAGGATAGACAGACCTAACACTTTGGCTCCTTAGTCTAACCGCAGTATATTCAGGTCTGGTATACGCATAACATTATTTTCAGACTTGAAGAGTACTTAACCACATTACCTCTGAGCTCTCAATCCTGTTCCTCATCAGTAGTCAATTATATTTAAAAACCCAGCACAGGGAAAAAAAAAAAAAATCAACCAAACCCACAAACAAAACCCCAATTTTGTCCTCATTATTTCCACATCATTTGTTATCTTAAGTAAGCAACTTAGTACTTGCTCTATATTAATGCCCTGCCTTTAATTTTTTTTCCCCCTACAGGCCTGCGTAAATGAAGAGAACCCAGAGGATGGATAAACCTTGTACTCCACCATCAGAGGTGCTGCAGGAAATGTTCCCCTGTAGCCTGGGTCTTTGGCAGAAGAAATGCAGGATGGTGAACTCCATTCCAGTTTTTGTTCCTTGTCTTCTTTTCAAATGCAATGAATGTACATTGAAGAACAGCCACACGGTTGGTTTTTAAGTCTCCAAGTGCCCTGATGAACCATTCCTACTATGGTCTGGTGGGACCAGCCAATAAACAACACAGGCCTGAAGAGCTCAGGCAGAACAAGTTCACCAAGAGCCTCTCTCAGGAGACACAGTTGAAGTCAGAGCTGCTTCCTTGCACCATGGATCCATAAAGAAGGAAGCACTGCGTAACACCCTGGGACATTTCATATGTTTTGTAGTTAACTTCTTCCCTTTCTCCTTTCCCTTATTCTGAAAAGAGCCTAAATTCCCTAACAACTTCATCTCCTCCCTGCCTGTATAAAACTAGGTGGGGGCTATTTACTTTCAAGTTATTAGGGGTTTTTTTAAGTTATAGAGGAGAACTCTTCCCTTCTTCCCCCTCCCCACCCATCCAGGACTCCCTTCCTCCTTCTCTACTCTTTAGACATGGTCAGCACCTTAGCAGTAGGCATTTGTCCTGGATTTCAGTGTTCTGGGACCTAACTCCTACAATGCTGAACAGCTGAAAACTAGTACAAGCGCCAAATCTGTACTCAGCATGGAGCTTAGCCCCATTTCAACATGCCAAGCCATCCTCAGAGCAGCTGTAGCTTCCTCTGGGTTTGTCTATCTACATTAAATTAACACTGGTGTAGCCAGATATACAGCCGAAATCTGCTGGAGGACACTGGAAAATGCCCAGTTCTTCATGGATCACAGATGGTTTTGTACCTGCCTTCTTTGACAAGCAGCCACGCTTACTCCAGGCACAAGCCTGACAACATCCTGATGGAAGGGGGTATTTTTTGTGACAAGATAATTTTGAGGGGAGGGAATGGGCTGAAGGAAAGGGGAAATATAAGTGTAACTAAGTTGCATTAATGAGTTGGAGCAATTAATTAAAAAAACAAACAAACAAACAAAAAACAATGTCAGTTTTGTTAGCTACGTCTTCCAGCATGTTACGTGTCAAGCAGAGAAAGAGCACTTGTCAGCCATCCGTGGTGTTCTTCGGCTGGTACGCTCCAAAGGCTGTTGTAATTCTTTATTGTCTTGCCTAATCTCTCTGACATTACTTGGCATTTCTGAGTAATGCTTTTCAGAAGAGTCAAAGTAGTAGCTACATTAGTGTGAGGGAAGAACTGAAAGAAAGAAGAACATTAAGTGCTAAGTCAAAGACAGAATGATGCACATTTCTTTGTCCCATTCCAAAGGGCCCAGGAAGCAAATTCCTCTTCTATAAATCCAAAAGTATAAGCACTAAGAACATTTTTTGTTCTTATTGGCTTTAAACTTTTTCATTTTAAATTACTTATTTTCCCCAGAAACGTTGTCCATTAGATACCAGCATTCTTTATTGGCCTTGTTTGAGAGCAACCAAAATTCAGCACAGATGGGTGAAAAAGCACAGTTTCAGCTTTCAACAGCTGAAACATTTCACTAGTAGTTTCAGGAAGGAATTTTTCTAGATGGTAGCATGAAGTCAAAAGGAACTCTGAATTATTTTGAAGTCTGCATGTTTTTAACACTATACCTCTCAAACTGACCAAGCCTTGACACCACATTTACTAAGAAAACTGATGAAAACCACTTACTAAGTACTCTGAAGAAACTAAGCATCAAACTATACAATTAACAACATGCCTCTTGAGTTTAATACACACAGGTAAAGGTAAATTAAATAAATACAAGCATGATGATCAAGTAGCTTTGTAACTATCACCCTATGTTATGGTGAACACAGGTAATTAAGTATCTTTCAACAGAAGTAAAATAAAGTTTTGGGTAAGCCTATAATATTTAGTATCAATGACTGCCATAAATCATAAAAAAAAAAATCAGTCTGAGAAGAAAGACAATAAGACAAGCTACCAAGGATCTCATTCCACACTTAATTACCTTCTCTAGTTTTCATTAGCAGAGCTATTCATCCTTCAGACTCTGACAACCCTTCCTCCCAATCTGCTTGTGCTAGACCTAACCTACTGCAAAGCCATGCAATGAGTGACCCTCTTCTGTCAGGGTAGGGACTCCCAGTCCTCCGCACCTCCAGCATGCTGCAACACCAAGGAGCAGAGGAAGGTTGTTTTGCTCAGCGGGTTCCCCTATCTCCGGGTTCGGAGTGCCCTCTGTTGGGGACAGGCATCATTTGAGATACCGCGAGTCAAAAGCCAACGTATACCTGCTTCTGAAAGGACATCTTCCCATAGATAAACACAGCTCTACACTTCCAGATGTGGAAAAGCCAGAGTTTTCAAAGTGTTAAATAGAAGCAGCCCCAGAAATAGGTGGTATATTTACAGCCTTGTAGTCCTGTTGATGTCAGGCTAGGTTCCAGTCACACTGACATAAAGTTCAGGAGGAAAGAACACCATTCCAGCACTTGGTTTTGTTTTCCCTTCTCAGATTAGCACATCTACTTAAACTGTAAGCTTTTGCTGTTATGTACAGAGGCAAAATAAAGCCAATGATAGCTTGAACCCAGACACAACACCCAATTTGGCATGTTGGGGCAATTCTGTTCCCTATGAAAGCTGCTGTCTGGCAAATTCCTCCAGGAGTTGGAGAGTTTAAAACTGCTCAACCAGTAATTTCTGTCATCTTTGTCAAGAGCTGCATCGCTATTACCTTCTTCTAAAGGCAACAATGAAGAGATCTGCCCTCCCACATGGCCTGGGGATAACTAACACCTTAAAGTTACTCAGAGACAAGCCCATAATCCTGATCAGTATCCACGGCCAGAACCAAACAGAAGCAACTCCACAGCCAGTGCTCCAGTCTCCATAAATGTGTTCAAGAGCAATGTACCAAAACTCTGCACTGAGTTCAGACACAGAATTATACCCCACTTGCATAGCTTCATGTATCAGGTCCTTATCTTCCAGCATCCTCACCCCTTCTTTTGCAGCTAAGAGTCTGGAGGATCCACATGCTGTCTGGTGAATTCCAGAAGAAGGTGACGGATGGTAAGAACAGTGGTTCTCTCACTCATGTCCATGTAGCACTGAGGGACTGAACTTCAAGTGATCCACAACCTGATGTTGCTCTGACATCTCAGGAAACCACCACAGCCCCTCCCCCAGTAGGCTATTATATCAGAATCAGATACTCAGACATCTGTAAGATAAACAAAAGCTTTTTATTCCATGAAAAAGAATAGTTAATTTTAAAAAACATTTTCTTTCCCCTGCAGTTAACAAGCGATAGTATTGACAAAACTTTCTCTTTTTGCTACATGATAGAATATTCCATTTAAAATAAGAATCATCAGTTTAGCCAGCAAACAGAAGTCCTAAAAAAGTAAGTTTCCATAGTCATCTAGTAGGATAGTACCCAACAGCCAGGGAAGAGGCTCTGTAAGAAGCTTCCAGGAGATCATCTAGTGACCCTGACCATCAAAGAGCGCTTCACCTTCTGTCTAGGGAGGTCAGCTGAGAGTAAAGACATTGGAGAGTCTGCTTCAGGCCAGGCTTTTTATTTAGCTATGTGGATTTGAGTATTGCAAAACATTTCATCAATTGTTGAAAATTCAACAAGGGAGAGAGGGGGAAAGACAGTAAAGAGCTCAGAATAAAAAAACCTAGGTTCTCCCTCCCCCCACAATACACTGTTGCTAAGTATTCTAGTTTCAACAGAATTATTTTTATGTAAAAATACTCCCATTTTGGCTTCCTTTAGTAAGTCTAAGTCATAAACCCCAGCAGAATAATCTCTGAACAACTGTTAAATGAGAGAAAAAGAACCAGAGACAGTCTACTGAAAACAGCCTTTGATTTCCACACAGAGCAGGGATTCATTCGAGAATGCAAGTATAAGGAGAAGGAGAATCTGTCAACAAAAGCCTCCTTTTGGAGGACAAAAGAAACTAGCAGAGCTTTTCTGGAGCAGTCCTACAGCAAGATCAGCAAGAGTACAGCAAACCAGCAACTCTTACTAGAAACTTTGTGCATAGGAGGCACATTTAGTAAGTTTTTACACTTATGCCAAGCTACCCTGCAAATATGATTGCTCCAGCATCAAACTATTTACTTATTTTCTTCCTCTGCTGTGTTATGAATGAGTTGTATAGGCACATCATGGTTCAGGACATGAAAGTCCTCACGCTTCCCCGGATGACTGCTCTGCAGATAGGACACAATCTCAAATTAAGGGCACACTCTCCACAAGCTACCAGGTGGCCACAAGGAACAAACACAACAGACACATCTTTGTCCATGCACACTTTGCACATCCTTTCCTCTTGCAGGCGTCGGAGCTGTTCTTCTGTGCTCATCTGAGACGCATCTTTACCAAAAAAGAAAAAAAAGCCCAAACTGTTAGTACTATAACAGCTCCAGAGTGCCACTCCTGTCATCTGTAGCTTGCTCATCATTTTGTTCAGAGACTGAAGATGGCACAAGTACCTCTCAGGAAAATTTCATTTAAGCTGAAAAACTACAGCTGTTATAGGCTCTGGATTATCTACACAAGATTTAACATATCTACAAATGCTGGACTGAGCAAGGACAGAAATCAACATCTTTTGACTGTGATATGTAAGTTACCCCAATAAACCAGGCTTTTTGTATAACAGCCTGCTTTACAGTGGAACGCTAGTTCCTGAATAAGTGTCTCTATGTTCAGTTACCATTCAAGCCGGCACACATTCCCCTTCAGGATTACAAACTGAATAAATACAATGACCATTGATAGCATTCCTATAAAAACCATCCCAATTATGCCTAGGCTCAATTTCATCACCACTGTCAGCCCAAAGCACCTGATTCCTTTTCTTGCACAGATTGCATTTCTTCTCTTGAGCGTGATGTTTCAGTTGCTCTCTGAACAGCGTCTGTATAAAGCCGGAAAGAAGACTGCATTAAATGCTACCCCTTTCTTCCCTCTTCAGACAGTGCTGTTTAAAAAGGTTAAATATCCTGGATCTCAATAGCCTGAGGTCAACCACCTCTTTACTCCGCTGTTAACTTCACACACTCAGCCTGGTGAAGCTGATGCTCTCGGTGGTGCTCTAGTCACTTTGTATGTTAACCTCCCTACCAGGAGGTGTCCACATCATGCTGTCTCCTCAGCAAGGCTGGTTTATCTATCAGACAGAAGGAGCCATCAGCCGCTTGTTCCTGCTCCTGTGCTACTATTTAATCACACTTTCCGTTTTCTGGAAGTCTTTTTTTTTTTTTTTTGCTTTAGCTAAAGAGATGGCAGACCGTGATACAGAGACCGGAGCTCTGGAAAGCAGGGCTGGTACCAGAGAAAGCCTGTGTGGAACTGCATCTTAAAATTAGCTTCACTTGGCAAACAGACTCCACAAAACAGATAACACAAGAAAGACATAGATAAGGAGAACATATATCATCCAAACAAACAAGTACAGCTATTTCTGATCAAGTCATTGATGCATTTCTAAATAAGCTTGGAGTACTCATCCATCCTAGAAGCCCTGCTTCAGACAGCTGCCTGTCTGCATCAGATGCGAGTTTGTGCACAAGCATCCACATCATGCAGCTGTCTGCTACTGCAGAAAATATCGAGGATATCTACACCACAGCCTACTGGAGGCAGATAGAATTTCTGATACCCCAGTAATCACAGCTCCTTCAGGTTTCTTTAAAGCAGAATATCTTCTTCAGCCTCTCAAAGAAAGGCAGGCTGGGGTACACCACTGCTCCTAATCCCAGCCTAGGAAGAGAGAAAGCAGACCCACAAGACACAACAGTGCTCAAGATGAAGTGAATAAGAGGTTAAACCTCCACCAAGAATGCGGGTGTGCAAGTCAGGCATACCTCTGCTTTCCTCTGCACTGCTGCTCTCTTCCCAGTCTGGCTGAAGCAGATCAGAAATCAGTTCAGACTCAGAGAGGTAGTAAGTCCCAGTCAGTATATATTTATTCTCTACCAGGCTAGCCACCCAGGCAGGGTCAAAGCCCATCTGCAGGACATTCTGCGCTACGGTAAACTGATCCAGAGAAGGAAGAGCCTGCAACTCCCAATTCCTCAGAGGATCTGTAAAGCAGTGAGCAGATACTTTACAAAAAGGCAGAACTTTGGGCAAAAAGCATGTCACTCCCTGAAGCTGTTACATACAAAATGGCATTTATATATTCTAGAACATTCCTCAAGCTATCTATATAGCTAGATCAACATCCAGATTTATAGTTTTTGCTTCCATTCATAATTCACAAGAAAGTAATCAAAAGCAATTTCATAAAAGCCAAGAGCCTAATTTTGGATGGTTTATTCTACTTATCAGCTAACGAAGTCTCCCATGTTTGGCCCCAGTCCAGAATCCTTATCTTTGTTTTTACATCCCAGGAGTCTCAAAACTGCTTTCATGAAGATCAAGTGGAACATCCCAATTGAAGTCTCTCCTGCCTCATAATCTAGCTCAACCATTCACCAGTAAAGACAGAAGTGGGAAATTCAGCTGTCAGCCCATTCAAAGGCTTAAGTCTTTAAGCTCATCCTATAGGTTCTTCAAAAGAATGAGAAAAATCAGTTTTCCACAGTTATGGGAGCAAAATTTCACCTACTTAAGTTTCCAGAAGCAACTGATGAATGGAAATAGATCCTCAGCATCAACACTTTCATGAGCAAATACACCCTCTAGCTGCTCTCTGGTCTCCTATCAAGTATGTTTAAAATGCTGTAGCCTGAAAGACTCTACAGACAGACAACAACATCAAGAGCATGGACAAGTCAAAGGAAGGTTAGGCAAGCACCAAAAACCACACGATTATCTAGACTAGCTATACGTCTCTGGTCTTAGACTAAGAAGTCTCATGAGAGCAAGTGATTTAGCTTCTGGTGCTAGAGACCATTTCCTAAAAATAAAGTAAAACAGCTTCTAGAATACCAAAACATCTCTCAAACACCGTGTCTACCGAGTGCACAGTAGCTGGGGAGGGGAAGAAGTAAAGCTACACCACTTCCAAGAGAAGACAAAACATCACATAATTATAGCACTGACCTTGGGAAGCAGAGGAATCTTGTTCAGTCTGATCCCAGGTATCTCTCTGAAAATGCCACAAGAAAGTCACAAAAGAGAAGCATGTGTTCAAAGCTCCCATCTACCAAAACCCCGCCCACTCTACACAAAGTATTCATGACTCACTGGAGATAGCAGAGTGCTAGAAAAGGACTCCTGAACGCTGCTAACAAATTCTCTCCCCCTTGACCGCAATAAAAATTCACACCTATAAGCAGAAAGATTTAAATAGATTAGTACAGGCTATCTCAAGTGAAAGTAGCAGGAGCAGTTTGAATTTTAGAAGCAGAGGGTGCTATTGGGTTGTGAGCAAACACAATACAGGGAGAATCATGGTCTTTTTACCCCCCTCCTTGCATGAAGGGCAACAATAAGAGGCTCATGATCCTTCCCCCTTAATTCAGACTTCATGTTTGGCCCAAGATGAGCTCAGCTGCAGTGTCCTTTGGAACAGATCACAGAAAAAGTGATAACAGACCAGTCCACAGAAAAATACAAGAACTGCTGCAGAAAAACAAGGTTCACAAAATATTTTTGTACCTCAGAGAAGTAGAAATTAAAGCTGTTCTTTGATGTCAAAGAAAGTGATTTTAATGGAACTTCGACAGTGAACTCTAGGTCAAATTAGAAAATCTCGGGTCCAAACTGTGTCATTCTACCTGAGCTTGAACATTCGATTTTGCTTTTAAAGTGAGAGGGTCTAAATATTTAGGCTTGGTCAGTTCTATACTGTTCTGTTTAAAAAAAAATAGTTACAGCTTAGACAACCATCACCCAGTAGGTTTCATCATTAACACACAACACTCCAGTGGTAAATCAGCCTTTGGAATAAAAGATGTGGCAACGCCCAAGAAGAAGCCCAAGGGACCATCCTGGAGTCAGTGAGCTATTGTAAGGGAGAACATAGCAGACACCAGACACACATCAACTGCTTTTTGGGAAGGGTGGAAAGGGAGAAAGAAGAGAGGAGAGGCAGTTGAAGATACAATTATTAGGTTTTTCAGGCCAGTCTTTGGTTCTTCCAGATGTGAGGAGAGAGTAGGAAGAAGGCACTTTTGGAAGACTAAGTAGCAGACCTAGAAACAAGTTTTCTATCTTGACCCAGTACTAGGATCTGAAGATCCCTTGCTGGGCAACTTTGACCTTGAAGATTCAGAACCTTTTGCTTGATATTTTGGGGATTTCCAGAAAGTTAGACTATTGCAACAGTTTATGGAGTTAAACATGATTGAACACACCTGACTAGCTTTTCACCTGCTCTAGCTAGGTAGAAAAATCTAGAACTAAGCAAACAACAGAGCTTGGAAGCAGCGCTTCATTACTAGTACACCTGTGACTGATGCTTCTAACCTATGAAAGAAGAAATCACAGTGTGGAATGCACACAATCTTTTGTTCTTGCTACAAGGGACATTTGTCTTACCCCGGATACCATTTGGCATGTTCCCTCCAAGGATCATCTCCAAATGACCAGTTCCTCACACCTCCATCACAGTAAAAACACCTCACCACATCACCACGTCCTGAAAAAGACACCAGAGATTGACATCTGAGACACTGTATGCTCTACTAGCCCCAGATGAGAACCTGGGGAGACATTCAGCACAAAAGACAGGCTACCAGACAGAACAGATGAGCACGTGACAATTTACCAACACTAGTGTGCAAGGTGTACAGGGGCAGGAAATCTGATGAGAGTCTGGACTCCCAGAGCTGCGGCTGGTTGAGATGATTCCAGAAGTGGGTCACAAGCTAACAGACAGCGTGCATGTGAGCACCACAGCTCCCATGGATGCACACACCTATCCAATCCCCTCTTGCCTGCATTTAGAGCAAAGCTGTAATCAATTATACCTATAAACACTTTGTTTCTTAACTACAATCTGCCATAACCAGCGGCTGGCACAGTCAGACTATGTATGCAGCTTCCATCTCATAGGTATAAGAACTGAAGGCAACGTGGTCCCAGGCTGCCCATCCTGCTACTGTGCTTCTCTTCACAAAAGTCAGAGCGGAAAAAACATAAAGCCAAACACAGTTAAGAACTGCCTGGAAATGCCCTGCCCTAAGGGCAATGAAACAATGTCCGTGAAGGCTGAGAGTGAGTTTGGGTCACAGACACAATCTTCCAAACACTCTTGTGTTAGAGCACTGTTTGGCTCAAGTGCTCAGTTCCAGAGTTCTCTCTAGTTTATTCTGTGTTCCTGGCCATGCTGGTCTTTTGTGTGCGACAAAAATTAATAAAAAGACAAAAGCAGAAGCAGCGTACTGTAAATATCCCCTCTGACCGGTCAATCCAGGGAGGAGTACTTCTTCAAACCTGTTATCTAACCAGCAAAGCCTTCTCAAGGGGAAACAACATTGTTATACTGATACTTGCATGCATATAATAACAAGAAATACTGCCTATTTTCATTTTAAAAGTATCTTTTTTATTTCTGTATTACAAGTCCAGGGTCCTTACAGCAACAAGCCACAGAGAGGCAGCCAAATGGACTGACTGCCTACAGGTTTCACTCAGATATGGGTTTTTTTAAAAGAAGCCTTCAATGCAAGACAGAGCTTATACAAAATATGGCAAATAAGTCCCTCCAGTCCTTTTAGAAGTGCAAGTAATAAATAGGCTCAAGGGATCTTAAAGCATACACCCTGCCAGTAAAACATCTCTTTAAAACATGTCACTTTTCCCCCTCCTGCTGGTAAGGGAATTGACTTACCAGCAGATCCCTCAGTACCCCAAGAGGAGTTAACACAGAAGCAAATTCTGCACAAGCAGCAAGTGAAATGGAACAGGCTGAAGGAACGATGTGGTTTCTAACTGCATTACACATACTTCCAAGTATTTGTGCAAGCAGGAAAACACAGGGACACCTTCAAAAGTTAAATAAGAGTTAAAAACACTTCCCAGAGTACCCACCTGTGTAAAAGAATCCTGCTCTAGCCAACTGCTCAGGACGCATGTCAGTGTATTGCGGCCAGTTCTGAAATGTAGATAGTCTCATCTCCTCTGTCACCATCTCTGGGTATTCTGGTTCGTTGGGCAGGGCTGTCTCCTCATTGTCTATCCCCTGCAAAAAGCTGAGGAACTGCCCATCCACAGTATCAAATATTTCCTGCAGAGGAAGCATCTCTTGGTTCCCAACATCCTCACCACAAATGAATTTACAGGAAGGGAAGAACTTCAGGTGCTCTGTTAGTGGGCAATCACCAGGTTCCCAGTCCTTCAGGACACCACCACAGCAGAAACACTGTACTTCATCTCTTGGACCCACAAAGAAAAAGCCAGCTTTGACCAAGTCTCGGGCAGATACAGGTGAGGTGCCTGGCCATTGCCAAAAAGTCCTCAGTCTTCTCCCTTCATTCCTCATGCTGGCTTCAAACAGCTGGCAGCGAGCAGCCCTGAGCTCAGCCTCCTCTGGTGGTGTCATGTCCCCCATCTTCCCGTTCTGAAATAGAGGGTGAGATAACCCAGAGCAGTCAGCTGCATTCCCCATGTCAGGCAGCACTCACCCTGCATTATTTGTTCCTCATTCCCACGCATATTCCGGAAAGCTCCTGGTCTTGCCAAAGCTGAGCTTGTTTCGGAATTGCAGCCCAATCAGAGATCTGGTGCTTCTGTACTTTGCTGTTGAATTTTTGTTGAGTCCTCACTAGCGCCTGGAGGGAAGAGCCCAGCACTTTCTGAGCCCCTCTACCAACGTACAGGAGAGATGCTCATGGGAGCAGATAGCGCAGGGGGAGGGCAAAACCTACGCTGCCTCCCTAGCTGAAACAATCCAGCATTCAGCATCACATCCATGTGATAAATCCCCAGTTATTTTGCTCAGCCTTTAAATTAATATTAAAAAGACTTGTCCATGAAGCACAGCTCCAAAATATCACTGTTGCTCTCATCTTGGGCCCTAACAATACAAAAATCTATTTCTCCTAAACTACAACAAACGCTGTTGTCCATCTAGAAGGTGACTGAATTATCTTAGTCTACTTCACTTCACAAGTACACATCAGAGCAAACTTCACAGCAAAACACAAAGGAAGAAAATGAGTTTTTCTACCCAAAAGCTTAACAGATAAATCAAGTTTTTTTAAACAAAAAGTACAACACAGGAGAACAATCATATTTATCTTTTGCTTATAAAGAAACCCATTATGGTTTGCCTGCATTAAAGACATTTATATGCTCTGCAAATAATTAATTAACCTGGCTAACAAGGCTCTCCAAACCAAATTGATATTTTAAATAGTTACAACACCATTAAAATCCAACATTCTCCTACTACTTACAGCTGCTTACACTTACACTTGCTTACTTACACTTCCAAAGCAACATTACAGTAAATATCAACAATCCCCTACGAGCAGCACAATAAAAAAAAAAAACCAATCAAACAAAAAAAATTTACCTGCAAAATACTTAAAACCCCCCCCAAAACTCATCTAAGAACTAAAACTCTCCCAACCCCACAAGCTTCAAGTTACCCTCTCCTCTTCTAGGCAACAAAGAGACCTTTCTCCAAGAAGCAGAAACCCTTCTAAGATGTAAGTGGTCCCACCTGCTGCAGAGGCCATTTCTAACACTTCATTTTCCCCAATTGGTTGGGTTTGTGCTGAAATACTCTATTGGCTAAACAGCCCAACTTCCATCTTTTAAGTGGGAGTCACCAGGGAAAGATACAAAGTTAAGCTCAAACTTTCTCTAGAAAATAACTGTTTGGGCCCCTAAAAAAAACCCAACTCTATATTAACAGTATTTCTGTGTCTTTCTCAACTTGTTCTCACACATGTGTTTTGCGTCTTACAATTTTGAAGAAAAACTATTCTAAAATTAACAGGTAAATAGCAAGAAGCATTTACTCAAGACAGACTGAATAGATTGTATTGCTTTTAATTTGGGAATAAACTCTGACTCTTTTGTTATCATTGCACCTTCCCAATTTGACATCCTTCTATTCCTTTGCCTTTTTATGGTCACAATTCAGAATAAAGGATTTTAAAGCTACTTTGGAAAGGTGCAATTACCTGAAAATGTGTTTTCCTTTACCACTTTTCTTCCTGAGAAGATGCATACAGCTTATTCTAAACTATGTGTTTGACAAAACATAAGTTCTCCATGTTTTATGTTTGTAAAACATTATAAATCAGGATTTTTCTTTTAAGCAAAAAGATCCAGAGCCCCTTTCTTACAGGCAAGCCTATACAAACATGTTAACTAAAAAGAACCGTGTTGAAACTTTACATTTTTAATTAAATATGCATTAATGAACAACCCTGAGCAGCAGAGGGCAGCGCTTATATGCAAAATTTAGAGAACCTTGTAAAAAGTGAACGCGGTTCTTTTTTCATTGTCTGCAATGAATTTATATGTAACTGCACATTATCTTCTGCTCCAGAGATCCTGTTCTTTATAAGTGTATACTGATTTTTGAAGAATGTATCCTAAAAATACAAGATACAGAGTTAACAAAACCTCTCTGACAGAGGCTGTTTGGGGCCCCTGCTGATGTAGCAAATCACCTATTAATAGATAAGAATGATGGATAGTTCTGATCTTCTGAAGAATTTTACAAGCCATGATCTCATCTTGTGCTGCTTATCACCACCGGGCTTCTCAAACGTGATCTCAGGAGGTGTTGAGAACATGGTAGGCTCCGTGATCAGCTTTCCTCGCAGCCATGGCTTGGCCTCCCCAGCAGTCTGCAAGCAGCTCTTGGGGATGCTTTCATGCGACGCTTAAGCAATCTGCCGATGGCACAGGGTGGCACTGATGCACCATAGCTCTGTGGTAAAGGCTACTCAACTGCCAAGCCCCTACAATTCCACTGGCTCTAGGGGAGTCCCCAGGGTGACTGTTAAAGAAGGAAAAGCTGTTTAAAAGCTCAGAGGATTTCCAGAATTTCCAGAACTGGTTGATACTGGCAATGATTATTAGCATTTGTGGTTTTTTTGGTTTGCATAACATTCTTTCATCATACAAGACAAAATCATTACATCTGCAGCCACAGAAGTAGGTGAGTGCCTCTGTTTCTCCACTTAGGGCTTTGCTTTTCCTCTTCTGGCTGCCTCTTCCTTGTCTTCATCTTTGTGCTGAATGGCCAGCAGATCTCATCCTGCAGCAAACACCTGCACTCTGCTGCTCTCCTGACAGTTGCTGGCACTATGTTTCCTGCAGCAGTAAAATCTCCAAGGCATCCATAAAACAAATCCACTGCGGACAGGCAGCATGAGCCAACCCAATGAATAATGACAAGACACACGGAAAAGTGACTGGTCACACCAAAGGCAAACACAAAGTGGTGGCCCTTAGGGCAAAGCTCTGAAGCCTCACTTTGGTTCTTCATCCAGCTCAAGGTTCTTTCTTTTACCATAACGAGTATTGCTATACACCTAAAGGCATCTTCTCTGCCTAACGATGTTTCCCTTGCCTGCACTTTTCTCAGTAGATTTTTCAATAATAAAGAACAAATTTAACAAATTAATAATAATAAATTATTTATTCCTCCAAATATTAATAATCATGAACTCAGGAAGCCTGCAGAAGGTTGCTATACAGTAAATACACATACTATAATGCACAGGTGAGTAACAGACACGTTTTGTGATTTCCTAAGGATTCAAACCTGCCAATATCCTCCCCTTAATTCTTTCTCCTGGCCTCCAAAACCATAGCATCTGATTGCCTCGAAACTTTATGTATAGCAAGGAAAAGCTAAGATGTAGCGTGCAACATGATTCATGAAAGTGCTTAGAATCAAATCCTATTAATACACCAGCCCACAGGAACAAGCACAGTACATATCAAAAGAAAAATCTGCAAAGCACAGTAGATACTCCAAAAATCAAGAGAGGAACTGTCTTTAAAATCCCACTGTGATTTGAAAGATAAGCAAACTAACATGCTAGTTCCTTGGAATAAGGAAAATTAAAGTGTTTCTGCCACAAGCCTTAACAATGTTTTACATTGTTTCATAACTTTACAACTTCAGTGTCCAGCTTATTATAAAAAAATATTTCTGCTATAGAAGATAGCGGGGGCTGAAAACTGTTCAATGCTTTTTCAAAAGGTAGCTGTTTGTAGAAAACAGCTTCTTTTTTATTTTTCTAAATAGCTTTTGGAGATGAAAAATTTGAGACTTTCTTTTTCAAGGGTCATTTCTTCTCTTTATTTGGTTTTCTACCCTTTCTTGCCTTTGTCAACGAACACAAAACATCATGGGGAAAAAAGAACAAAGCCAAAATTCACCCGTTATTTGTTTTTTTTTTTGTTTCCCACTACATTCTGAATACTTAAAAAACATCAGTAAAAATTCAATGTTGCCCCAAATTGAATGAACTATTTTCAGTTTTCAGCAGATTAATGTGATCTGAACTTACAATTTAATGGAAACTACATGACAACAGCAACAAAGAGTTGCCAGTGATGAAGATCAAGAGGGAGACATGGGAGAGTCCTTGTGATCAGTCGTTGCTCAGTGGAGCTCCTTGCTACAGCTTTTCAGTAAAGTTGTCTTGCAAAGAACAGCATGTGTGATGACGGTGTCAGATGATATCTGTTCACAGGCCACACTCTTTGCATATGATTTCCCTTCTCATGTTTTCATAAAAAAATGTGTCAGTGACATGAAAAACAGGAGAGAAGAACAGATACTATTTCTCTGTGTGTCTGCTTTTATTTTTCACCCTAAAATGATGGAAATTAACGTTGGATCCTTGCTTTGGTTACATCCCACAAGGGGATGTGGGGTGCAGGAGGGGGATGATTCCAGCATGTCGAATGTTTGTTTTTACTCCCCCTGCTCATAGCAGATAGGGCTGCAGAAAATCCCTGTAATATCTAAGTTTGAAAAAAAAAATTCTGCAATTTACATATGAACTCTTCTGAGATTTCAGAGAGTGTTAGTAAAGGAAGAAAAACATACCCTTAACTTTTTCTTGTACCGAAAGAACATACCACCGTATTTCTCTCAACAAAGCCAAAGCCATACAAAAACCTGTGTTACCCCCTCGGTTACAGTATTACACTCCAAGAGTATCCCGAGTTGATATTATTCTAAATATTGCCTCTTATCTATATGCTTCAACTGAGACTTCTCATCTTACTGGTTTTGTTTCTAAAAGATTGTGTGCTTCTCAATGGATAGGCAAGATCATTCTTAAAGTTACCAGGAAGAAGCAATAACTCATGTTCTCCTAATGCAAAAGAAAGAAAAGAAAATTGTTCCCACAAACATGATCTTGGGCATATACATGTATGCATAGATTATATATATATGCCTGACATGCTCTGTCTTTGAATGTAAAATAACAGGTATAGCCTGATAGCTGTAGCCCCCTGTACCTCAGGATGCTGAAGCAAATACAGCTCTAACATTCTGCCTACACACACTCATGGCTGGGATGATTCACAGTCACACAGTTTCTATATCAAGACTAGTGAACATACACAATCACATGGACTTCGGAGCACTGCCCAGCACCCAAGCACCCAAGACAAGCCTTTCCCTTTTTCTTCCAGACAGATGTTCCACTCTCTAGCCATGCTGCTCACTTTTTTTTCTCACATTTTTGAAGCACTGCTCTTCAGACAGCCTTTCCAGCTCTTCCAGGGACTCTAAAGAGCACAGAGTTACTGACTCTGTCCACAGCTATACTGCATGGCAAACAGAATTAAGACAAAATATGCCAATTATTACTTGCTATCTAAGCCAAAGAGAGAACCCAAAGTATCTCCAGGTGCTGAGGATTAATGCAATACTCTTTCTTCCTTACCTCTGGATGACTGATCAGAAAAAAGACGAAAGCAGACTATTCATTTCAGATAGTTTATTAGAATAGTAAATAGAAACTCAAACTAACAATTTCCAAACATGTGAACACAGAGAAGACTCTGGTTTTAACTGCCTCTAAAGGAAAGGATGATTGCATTGCTTAGTATCTTTCGTGAGGACTAGGACTTGCCACTTTTATCCCCAAAATTAAGCATGGAGATGTTACAAGACCTTGTAACTTCTGTAACTACTGTCTGGTATGGCAGAGTCTTAACTACTTTGGGCAGAGCCCTAGCTACTTGTGAACGCAGTAATGAGACCGGACACAAGCATCACACAGCTTGGGACAAGGCCCAGTTTGGGTCTCAAGTTATGACCTCAGGCTACACCACAACATATTATACAGATGTTGAAAGCCTGCTTTTGATGCATCTTTCTCTCAAATATGGTCTTACATTGCTCATACCTAGAATTTTAAATGGTGCGTGTTTATGTCATGAAATCTACACAAGTGGTATGTTCAAAGCCAAAAGAAGCTTACCAAACTAAATCTCTGCAGGTATTTTGATACTTACAAGAAAAATTCAGGTTTCTGGACAATTTAAGGACCATCATTTCCATTCTCCAAACAGATGTCAGACACCTATGTAACATGTTAACAAGACAGTGTCAGTGACATATTGTTAACTAATGAAGATTGTTACAAAACCTTTTACTGCACCAGTTTCTAAAGAAGTAAAAATAAATTATGTTCTACAAATCCCATTCAGTTGCTATCACCTGGTACCAGTATTGTTTAGAAGCACTGCAATATTTTCTTTTGTTGTGGTGTAAGAGGCTCCCAGTCCACCAGACTCTAATCAGGTAGAGTGAACTATCATTTATTGTGCTTGTAAGTCAGCAGGACAGTAAGACCTGTGTATTACAATTGTTTATGGTGTTACCAGAATACAAGTAATAAGAAAGCAAAACAGTGCTGATCTCTGTAACATCACAAAACATTTATGATCTGGTCATCAGAGCTCAAACAGATTTGAGGCAGATTGTTACACAAGTTTCTCTATTATAATCAGTATATAAACTGCAGGACCTTTGGGGATGGCAGTTGTGTTCTGTGCAGCACCTACAAACTGTATCTTGACCAAAGGATCCTAAGCAGGACCTAAAAACTACTGAGAAGTAGCAAAAGTTCTAGTCATTAGATATTCCACCCACTTCGGAAATTAAAAAAAACCCACAAAAAAAGAAAACAGAAAAACCCCCCAACTCACTATGTGCAAGAAGCAGAAATACAATCACTAATGAGGTAGACCTCAAATACTAGAAATAAAAAGGCATTGCTTTCATTTAACCTGATTTCTCCTTAAGCCAGCCCTCACTAAAATCTACAGAGATCCAACTTTGGCATAAAGCAGCACTGAACGATTACAACTCAGGCAGCTTATTCAATACTGCTTCACTTCCTCACCTTCCCTCGGAAGGGTGGGTAGGTAAATGGCAAGTCTCCCTAAAACACATAGGTTTATTTCTTGGCCTTCCTGAAACTGACACAAGCTATGCCAAGGGGGCCAGCGCTCCACCCAGCTTCTGCAAAACCACGGCTGGAAGCAAAAGAAAATGAATTAACCTGATAAAAAACCATGGTGGGAGCTGCTGCAAACAGCAGTCAGGCTGGTCCTGACCCTCTGCCAGCTGATCCCAGCCCCAGGGCCGCATCCCGCCTGCGGGCTGCTGTGAGGGGAGACCGGCCTGCCCCAGCGCCTCAG
>NW_010126183.1:378-1231 GCF_000699245.1 Pterocles gutturalis | reverse complement strand
GGTTGAGATGGGGACGGGATGGGATGGAGAGGAGGATGGAGGTGGGGATGGGATGGAGAGGAGGATGGAGATGGGGATGGGATGAAGAGGAGGATGGAGATGGAGATGGGTGTGGGGACAGGGACGGGGATGAGGACGGGGATGGAGATGGGGATGGATGGGATGGGATGGGGGGGGGGGTAAGGATGGGGTGGGTTTTGATGGAGATGGGGGTGGAGATGCGGTGGGATGACGATGGATATAGGATGGAGATGGGATGGGGATGGGGATGGAGATGGGAAGGAGAAGGCTCCCATGGGGACTGCATGGCAGGGCAGTGCTGGGACAGGCTCCAGGCGCTCGGAGGGGGGACGGGGACGGCTGCGGTGCCGCATCCAGGTTGCGCGTGGCTGAGTGCTGCAGGCAGGCTGGTGGTGTGGGTCAGGACCCCCAGGGCATCTTGTGGGCCTTCTGAGGGGTTCAGATGCCTCTGAAACCCAGCGGGGGTGTCGGGGCAGCAGCAAGCGAGGGCTTGGTGTGGGCAGGATGAGACCCTGCTCCTGCCTGCCAGTGCCTCCAGCTCCTGCCGCCGTGCCTGGCAGGGAGACGGGCGAGATGCTGAGCCCGGTAGCGCTCGGGGCATTGCCAAAAGCCCCCCCGAGAAGTTTGGGTCCTTGCCAACCCCACTCCATTGGGCTCAGGACCCCTCTGCAACGGGTGGGGGCTGCTTCCCCCCCCGCGCTCGAGCAAGCACCGCAGCGCTGTGCTCAGCCCAGCACCACCCAGTCCTTAAAAATAAAATTCGGGCGAAAATTGGCCAAAAATGGCACATTCACCTCTGAACTCGAATGAACTCCGGGAGTCGCCCTGTGCT
>NW_010126183.1:0-346 GCF_000699245.1 Pterocles gutturalis | reverse complement strand
GGGAATATTTTTGCAGCCACGTGTGCGATCGCACCCCACCTACAGCAGCGCCGGCTCCAAAACACACATTTTGCAATTGCGATACGCGGCGGCGATTGTCCCTTAGCCACCTTCCTGTCCCCCTGTGTCCCCGCTGCTCATGTACCACCGGCCAAACGTCACCTCCCCATGGGACAGCCCGGTGGGGTCTGCAGGGGACAGGCAGGATGGCCCTTGGCAGGCTCTGGGAACACCTGTGGGACGCCCGTGGTGGGTGGCAGTCCCCGGGGACGCTGCCTGAGCCCTGCCTGTCCTCCTGCCCCCCCAGAGCGGCCCCTGCACTACTCGGAGAGAGTCCTGCCCATCC
>NW_010126182.1:0-274 GCF_000699245.1 Pterocles gutturalis | reverse complement strand
GACTTCAGCACCTTCATGATACAGCAGACCATCAACTTCGCCAAGGAGATCCCGGCTTTCAGGTCTGCGCAGGGGGGTGGCGCAGATGGGAGACCCCCTGTGACACCGTCACCGCCGTGACGTCCCCGCCTCGTCCCCCCCAAGGAGTTTGCCCATCGAGGACCAGATCTCGCTGCTGAAAGGCTCCACGCTGGACATCTGCCAGATCCAGGCCAACACCGCCTACGACATCGAGAACGAGTGCTGGGACTGCGGCGAGCGCACCTACACCCAC
>NW_010126181.1:15762-15995 GCF_000699245.1 Pterocles gutturalis | reverse complement strand
TTCTGCGCAGCTTCCCTCGGGCAGCAGCAGCAAGTCATCTCTGGCCTCTGCAGCTTCTTATCTAAGCCTGGCAAGTGATTTTCTGCGAGGTTTTGGTTTCGTTTTAGTTTTTTTTTTTTCCGTACACCGGCTCTTGTAAAGGCTCCGTCCATCCCGAGGTACCCGTCAGCAGTGTGCCTGGTTCCTGGGGAGCGGTGTGAATCCCGGCTCCGGCCCCGGTGCGGAGCCGCCCC
>NW_010126181.1:0-15724 GCF_000699245.1 Pterocles gutturalis | reverse complement strand
GATCGTCCCCAGGCTGCGGGGAAAACCCGCTTGTCTGCCGTATTCTTGTTCGGGAGCACCTCAAAAAAAAAGTTATACCCCAGTTCACTTCCCTTCCGGTAAATCCCAAAAATGGTGCAATAAACAAAATGAAAACGTGTCCCTGGCTCGCTGCCCAAATAAAGTAATCATTCTGCTTTTGGCAACAAGAGAGGAATGGCAGGTATTCAACATATTTTAGGATATAAAATGCTGAAATAGGAATTTTAGCTTATTTATAAAACATCAGGGCCCGCTGAAAGCCTGATGTTGGAATTGCTGCCAAACGCTGGGAGATAAGGGCACATCGCGATACATCCTGCTGGAAATGCTCTTACTGTGGGATTCTTTGTCCAAGGTCACCGCAGTGTGACTGCTGTGTGTCTGTTACCTTGCTCGGTGAGGAGGCGGCAGGTATAACAGCATTATAACTCATCTTCCCTGTAGTTTGCTCTTTTTATCTCATCTCTTTGTGACCTTATTTTGAAGTAGTTCCCTAGAAATTTGATTACCAGAAGCTAGCCCCTGTAATGAGTACTGGAGAAGCCAGCTCAGAATTTGCATGTGCTTCCTAAATCTGGTACAACAAAAGACCTTTTCATCTCTGTTTTTTGCTGTCTGACTGTTTTTTCCTTTGCTGAGTTGTGTTGCACTGGGAGAGGATGGGTTAGCCAGTCTCCCACAGTTAATGCGCGTATCTGGCTTTGCCATTCTGTGACGGGCTGAAAACCCTGCCAGTCTCTGTGTTTCCCGCCAGCATCTCATTTCCCTGAAAAGTGTCACCATGTGCTCTCGGTACTACTAAAATCAATACCTCTTTTTTTTCTTCTCGTATTCATCGTAATTTTGGCGCACTCATAACCTGCCTATCTTCAGGCCTAATGCTGAAGCTTCAGGGGGAGTGGGGAGGAGAAGGTGTTCGGGGGGAGCTCAGATTTCAGTTGTGTGCAGCAGGGAAGAGCTGGGCCTTTCTTTTGTAGCTCTGTCTCTATAAAGCAAACTATTCTTTTATTCTTATACCACGATAATGGTGCTTTTCTTTGCCATTTTTAGAATTAGTCCACTGTACTGTGGGGCTGCCAGTTCAATTTCTTTCTGCTCAGCTACTCCTGTTTTGCTGGCAGCTTTTGTCCTGTCCATCTGTTTCTTGTGCTGAGTGGGCTGCAAGAGAATTCAAGCAACTTCCTGAATTTTGTTTTTTAATATAGATACAGAGACGAAGGGTAAACTGTAACACCATATTTCACTTTCCTCATTCTGATGTGCTGTTACAGTCAGATCTTTCTTTTCCTTCTGTAGCTCTATGAGTAATTTCTGCCTTTGCTGTTACACAGCACAGCTTCCTGCTGCTGCTAGTCGGCACATGGGCCCAAGGTGTGCGAGTGAAATGGCTGATGAAGCTCCTCCCTTTCCTCCCTTACATCCCTTCATCTGGCACGAGTAGGGAAGTTACCTCTACATCCACCTCAGATCTTCCCTTGGGAACGTGATAAGCCACAGCACTGTGCTGCAGAGAGATTGGAGCTGCAGAGAATGGAAATGTGAAATTGTAGGCGGTAACTGGACAGCTTCCTTGAGCCTGCCAGTTGCGGTAGTACTCCTACCAAGTATTTTCGAGGCCTCGTTAGGGAACACAATGTCACTTTATTACTCGTTTCTTTCCCTTGGAAGCTCCTAGTCGTTGATCTGAGAGCATGTTGTTTGAAATTAAGAGGTTATGTCGAGCTTGTTCAATCTCAGCTTTATTTCCTTCAGCATCATTGCTGCTGCTGTCATGAGCATTAGGATGTATTGGTGGCATAGCTTAAGTAATTCTACTAGATGTTTGATTGTGTTCTATTATTACAAGCAGAAATGGCCAATAACACACCATTTTCAAAATGGATCTTGTGTACAAGGCAGAGCTAAAAATTGTATCTAATTGGAACATAGCTTTCCTAGACAGCGTCTTTACTCACAGGTTCCCTCGCTCTTTGTAAAAGATGTTTTCTGTGTATTTAATTTTACTTCTTTTTTTTTAGGGTTGACTTCAATGTTCCAATGAAGGATCACAAAATAACCAACAATCAAAGGTGAGCCATAATTTCCATCCCAGATGGAAGCCACAAAGTCTGTTTTCTCTCTGATTTTAGCCCAGTTCCATTAGCAGTACCTGGAATGCTACCATGATGAAGCTCTCATTGCTTGTACCAGAATACTAAAGGTGTCTCAGAGAAGGTCCAGCAATTGTTAACGAAAACCTCTGCAGCTGTTAGCAAATTATAGTAACCACACGGCTTCTTCTTGCTGTAGCTGCTGTGGAAAGCATATAGAAAAAGTCTCTTAATTGTACAGATCCTAAACTTAATTCTTTACATATACTTGCGGTGTTATAACCACTTCACAACCACATCCCTTTGTGTGTGAAAATTTGCTGTATTTGTTGGTAGTATCAAAGACTGTATCCTGGTTAGCCTGTGGTTGTGCTAACTTCTTGGCTTACGTTAGAATAATTGTTCTAGTGCAGCATCCAAAGACACAGGGTTTAGAAACAGTGGTATCAAACGTCTTGTCTGTTGCTTGCAGGCAGATGAAGGTTTGTTCACCACAATATGCTTGCTCCTCAACATCCCTCTCATTTCTTTATTGGTTCAGGATCACAAACTAAGCCAGTAAGCCCATTAATGTTCATGTGTGTCCTGGTATTTCCTAGCTACAAGCAATCACCAGAATTTAGATTACAAAATGCATTTTACTTCTGTGTCCTGCATCGTATGGAAGATAACAGTGAAAGATGTGAAAACACACTGGGACAGAGAATTTGATGCTTTCTGGACCATGCTTCAGGATTGTTGCAGTGCTGAGGAGAAGAGCAGGTTGAGTTAGCTCCACAGGCAAAGCTGCGCACTGTGGGGATGTGGTTAGTCTCCTTGCCATTTGTTCTAGCAAGGATAGGCTGCTAAAAAGCCCAGTGTCCCTTTTGGAGACTTACTGGTGGAGATGCCCTGCTGTCTTTTGATGAGAGGTAGGCTGAACTGTGTGAATGCCAGAGGGAGGATGGACTTCTTAACTATTTTTGAGGGACAACTCCCAGGGTTCCTGTGTAAGTGGTCGCTAAGTCTGCTTGCCTGCTCAGCTTGAATCCTTTCTCATTTGTTCTTTTTTCCATTACAGAATCAAGGCGGCTGTTCCTACCATCAAGCACTGCTTGGATCATGGAGCGAAGTCAGTGGTTTTGATGAGTCACCTGGGTCGCCCGGATGGTGTTCCCATGCCTGAAAAGTTCTCCTTGGCCCCAGTAGCTGTGGAGCTTAAAGCGCTCATGGGCAGGTGAAGTAGAAGAGCAGTCCAGCATGTCCCAGGCCCTCTCTGTCAGCAGACTTGGGTGCTTTCTTTTGAAAGGAAAAGTTGCTGGTGGGATGACAGTGTATATCATGCGTTTGCAGGGAGGTCTTATTCCTGAAGGACTGTGTTGGTCCTGAGGTGGAGAAGGCCTGTGCTAATCCTGCAGCTGGCTCCATCATCCTTCTGGAGAACCTCCGATTCCACGTAGAAGAAGAAGGGAAAGGCAAGGATGCTTCAGGGAACAAGGTGAAACTTCAAATCTAGCTTTAGTATATGTCTGCTCTGGTCTTACTACCTTGTTTGCTGCAGCTTGACAAGGAGCCAGCAGCCCAACTAAAATGCTTACGAATTTTCTCTCAGGAGGATGTTAGAGACTCTTAGTTCAGCGTGTCCCATCATTTGTACTATGCTGTGCAAAAGTTTGAGGCAAATACATTGAATTTCCAAGATGAAACAGCTTAAGTGAAAGGTTATAGATGACTCTGCTGAAGGTGGTGTAGCCTGTAAAAGGAGCAAAATAGGGCTCTGCAGGGATTGATTGCTGCTCATTAGACTTTATTTTGGGATGTTTAAAACAAAAAACAAGGTCTGTTGGAGATAGTTTGTTGCCACCGGGGCCGTAAGAATGATGCTTCTTTCTTGGTTTATCTGGCTAATGTTTTAATAAAATGTTTAAACATTCTGCAGCATAGGGATTATCAAACCCTTTTATAAGCCTGTCTGCTCTTAAGAGCAGTCATCTAGATCCAGGCTGCCTTGCACCTCTGACATTTTCTTGAAGGTCAGGAAGAGTGCTTGCTCCAGACAGCTGCTTTTCTTAGCGATGGTGACCCCGTTGACTTTACACAGGCCTTGGCTCTTTTCAGATTCAGTGCGTGGAGTGGAATGCTGACAGCGTGTGGTGCCCTTCATGGGCTGACACAGGACTCCTGTAGCTTAGAAAACCAGCCCAGAGAACCAGTGAGCCTGTGCAGATGGCAATGAGAAATGGAGAAAGTCTGGAATTATTCACCAGTAGAACTGTGTGCCGCGCTGAACCCATGTGCCATGTATTAGAGTACCTTCCTGCCATCGTCCCCGTGGTGTCACATCTGGGTCCTAGCAGAGGCCTCACTAGGGACGGTGAGCTGATAAAGCAGAAAGACACTTGGAGAGGTGACTGCTTGTCTGACAGTCTTTGAAAGCAAGTGGCTGTAAACTAGGTCTGAACAGTCACTTACTGCCAAGATAAGCTCTGCTGTCTTTTTCATGGTGGGAAAGAAGACTGAACTACACGAGCTGTCCTGTGAGGATTTGGTAGAATGCTGGAGGATGGAGAAAAAGTCTTTTAACAGGAATGCATCTGTTCTTGCCCACTACACGCTAAGCTTATCTGCAGCGTTCCAATGTTCGCAGCTTTCACTGTGGCCTTTTGTAGTGTGCAGGCTGTTTATAGGTTAGTCTTCGATGCAGTGGCTAAATCAATCCTTCAGGAGCTTGTCATTTTACCTCTGGCACTTGGAGACCAGTCTCTTTGTCAGTAAGCGAGCATGAGTTTTAGTCTCATCTCTGCACACCTTTTCTGCGTTACTGATGTTCACTGCTCAAAACCGGAAATTGTTGGAGAGAGACTGCAAGGTTGGTAGTGCTGCAGTTCGTTCTTGCTCTGTTGATGCACTAGAAAACAGAAGTGGGAACATCCTCAGGCCTGTAATAGCAGTCTCCAGGAGTTTAGCATGGAGTTTAAACCATTTAAACCTTTTTGTTGCTCCTGCTGGACTGGGAAAGAGCATATGAAATAGTGATCCACAGGATGAACTGATTCCTTTCTCCAGCTGACTTCCCTTTGCTTTGGGTTTACGAGTAAAATTGCTGACTTTGACTTTAGTTTCAGAATCAGCTCTGTGTACCTGAATAGCACAAACTTGTAATTCTTTCTCTTTTTAGATCAAGGCTGATCCTGCAAAAGTGGAGGCTTTCAGAGCCTCTCTTTCTAAACTGGGAGATGTCTACATCAACGATGCTTTTGGAACTGCCCACCGAGCTCACAGGTGTGTTCCATTTTCCTTCCAGAGGCAGAACTGCAGAACGATGTCTGCCTTGGAAACACATACAGCTTTGCCCCTTTTGAGTTTTAACTTCCTTTTGGGCTTATCCCATTATCATCCTGCTGTGTTTGTTCCTGAGTAATGGATTTAGTGGAGGCAGTGGTCAATAGAATCATTTAGGTTGCAAAAGACCTTTAAGATCATCAAGTCCAACCATTAACCAACCAGAAGTGTATGCTCTTTCAAATTTGCCTCTGGGAACAGGAAACAGCTGAATTCTAAAGGCTTTAATTGACTTTTTAGGCTTTCAAGATAAAAATTACTTGCTTAGGACTTGTATAAGTTGTCCTGCAATTACAGCAGACCTCTTTTCCACTAGATTAATAGCTCCATCTTGATTACTTGCAAACTCTGGTGGTCCTCTTTGATCCTGATTTTATAATCCAGTGCTATTGGAGGAAGACATCTCTGTCCTTGCTATGCTTATTTGGTCCCTCAATGTTTTAGATCTCTAGTAAACACTATAAGTGTCTTGCATATCAGTATGTCTGTGCAGAAACGATCTCGGAAAGTAAGCGTGTACAGCCGTCTTACCAAACTAGGAAAGTGAAAACCTTGTGCTTGTTTTCATGCAGGTGGTAGCTATTCTCATCGCTGCAGCTGACTACAGGATTGTCTTTATAATGCTGTGAGACACAGGGGTGTTTGGACCTGTACTGATGGAAAATTTTCCCTTTCCTGTTTTATTCTGCAGCTCCATGGTAGGTGTCAATCTGCCTCAAAAGGCTGCTGGCTTCCTGATGAAGAAGGAACTGGATTATTTTGCTAAGGCCCTAGAGAGTCCAGAGAGACCCTTCTTAGCAATTCTTGGAGGGTAAGACTCGAGAATATATCTACTCTGTATTTCTCTTTAACGTCTCTGTAAGAAATTAAACGTTATTTTGGCTTGTTTCCAACAAATGCTTTCCTTTTAACTGTACCTACAGTTCAGAGTTGTAGATAAGCCCTGAGATCTCTGTAAGATGTGCATTAGAGAGGAGCTAACGGACCATGCCTGCTCCTGTGATGATACTGTCGAGGTCTGCTCATCATGTCTCCTGACCTCTTACATTCCCCAAATTGAGATAGTCCACAGTAGTTTGTTGTACAGATGAACCAGAAGAGCTGTTAGATATACACGGTGGCCCTGAAACGTGGTCAGTGACCTTTCCTCCACGGTTCAGAGTACAAGCGTCCTGCAGGCTCAGCACTCTGTAAGTTGACACGAGCTGTCATTATCCAATGGTGACCTACTGTAGCTGGATGGGCCTCTGCTCTTCCGCAGCAGCTAGCGTGTAGAGAAAGTTGAAGGTGCAAAACCAAATGACTGCTTGCGTGCAGAAATAATTTCTCATTCGTGCTGATTTTTTGTCACCCAGTTTAGCACTGTAGTTCTATGACAGTGTTTCAGTTCATCAGGTGAATTAAAATATTTTGCTAAGTAACACAAAGCTTGGACACTAATGTTTCTGTGTTCTTGATATAAGTACGTGGCTTATTCCTGCTCTTTGCACCCATAAACGTGTTTAAGAAGCAGTATTCAGTTCTCACATAAAGTTTTAAACTTTTTCTGTGACCTTTGTTATACTGAGCAATGGTTTTTCTTCTTTTTATTAGTACCCTTCCAAGGTTTACAGCTGCAGGTGACCCATCAATAAGTGCTATACACTCCTCATTGCCTTTGATGGAAGTAGCAGGTATATCACCAAGGAAAAGTTGGTTAGTTTGTTCCCTGATCAGATGTTTGAGTTAGAGCAGCAGCTAGGTTGGCCGAAATTTTAAAGTATCAGGCCTATAGTAAAGTCTGTAAGTGTTGTAAATCCAGTGGGAACAAAATAACCTTTTTTAAGAGGTGCATAACAAGGGTGACCAGCTTATCTCAGTCTAGGAGCTTGATACTGAACTCATTGTGTGGCCGAGGACTGATGAATGCCAGCTGCATCTCAGTGAGTCACAGGAGGTGCTCAGAGCAGTTCAGAGACAGGAAATACCCTTATCTGTTTGAAAGCACCGCCCTTCTGCTGGTGGTGCAGCTGGTTCCTAGGTAGGATGGCAGATCGAGCAACTTGCCCAGTTGTATCAGAGGGAAGTCACACTTGGGAGCTGCATGTGGTCCAGCTGCGGGTTTGTTACTTCCTATATACAACAAAATTGGGCCCAGAATATGAACTGAGAACAACTGTACTAACAAGTAGAGTGGAAATGAAATGTGTTGGCAAAGAAAGACCACATGCAGGAAAATAATTCAGTGTCAGGAGCATGGTGGTACGTGCAAAGGAAAGAAACAAAAATCTAATTCACACCTTCCCCTTTCTGATTGTCTGGAGGTGCACGTGATAAGATGGGCCCTGCAGGGTTTTGCTGTGGCTCTGTCCCATCCCATCAACACTTCTTTACCGATTCAGCTCCCACTGGTGTAGCAACGTTAGTAACTTCACAGCTTAAACTGGGGTTGATGGCCGGTTCACACCAGAGCTCTCCATGGGCACTAAGTTTGGATTTGTAGAGGCAATACCTATTTCTTACGGTTAGGTCTGAAAGCATTTTATTAACAGAATTCATATCATTATCCCTGTTTCAGAGATGGGGAAACTAAAGCAAGAAGAGGAAATGGGCTTGTCTAGTGTCACCAAGCAGGCCATGGTCAAACTAACATTGCAATGCAAGTCTCCTGAGTGCTGGCCTAGGTTTAGCTCTGGGTTGTTTCCTAAGGTCTTCTTGAAGCTTTATTTTGGATAAACCCAAAAATTCTATATATGGCATTAAAGAGGGAAGATGGGAGACTTGTGCCTATTTACTGCCTCCTCTGCCATTCTGATATAAAGTAATTTTGGTGGTGGTGTTCTGTTGTAATTTGTATCT
Organism: Pterocles gutturalis; assembly: GCF_000699245.1. NCBI lineage: Eukaryota > Metazoa > Chordata > Aves > Pterocliformes > Pteroclidae > Pterocles > Pterocles gutturalis. Next base: position 7,454 of record NW_010126181.1, on the reverse strand, counting down.
TGTGCCACAAGCAGTCATCTGCTTTTGGGCAGGGCAGTTGTGTATCATAGGTGACCCTAGTAGTTTGAGGCTGTCCTGGGCATGTGATGGGGTGCCGGACCTGGATGGGTTACAGGAGGTGGGCCTATGGGAGATGGTACAGAGGATCCAAGGTTGGAGAATGGTTGTGACCAGCAGTGTCCTGATCTCTGCTCTGCCTTGCTGGGCAGTTGGGGAAGTCAGGCTCTAAAGTGCCAAATGAGGTTTATATTTAAACAGGGAAAAAATGGAGGGATGAATAATGGTCTTGTGATTTGATGTTTAATGCTGGGCTGCTAAGTGGCCAAATTCCCTTTCTGCCCACTCCCAACACCTCCTTTGTTGGATCATTCTCTCAGAGTGGCCTTGACGTGCCACCATCGCAATATTGCCATTACGGAACAGCAGTTGATTAATTCTGCTTCGATCCAAGAAATCCTTGTGAGGCTTCATGCTGTTTTAGCTAAAGATTACTAGAGAGTAAGTTCTGTCTGAGGTGTTTTGGGCAGTGGCTACGTTATTCATTCTTTTTCCTTCTCTCTCTCCAGAGCCAAAGTTCAGGATAAGATCCAGCTGATCAGTAACATGCTGGATAAGGTCAATGAGATGATCATTGGTGGTGGAATGGCGTTCACCTTCCTCAAAGTGCTCAACAATATGGAGGTACGAAAGAGCACTTCTGTGGCTGCTGCTGGTTAAAGAGTATGGTCAGAATGTCCCGTGTGTATTCAAGAGTCTTTCCAGAATTCCTATCTGAGCAGTTTGGTTTGACTGCTGCTGTTCTCTTCTGTATTAAGCAGTAGCTAAACAAATGCCTCTTACTCTTCCCAAATAATTTCTCTAGATTGGCAACTCTCTGTTTGATGAAGAGGGATCAAAAATTGTCAAGGACCTGATGGCCAAGGCAGAGAAGAACGGTGTGAAGATTACTCTGCCTGTTGACTTCATCACTGCAGACAAATTTGATGAGCATGCGAAGACTGGGGAAGCCACAGTGGCTTTAGGCCTTCCTGCTGGCTGGATGGTAGGTTTTCATAGGCAAGGGACTAAAAGAAGTAACAGGCAGCAGTGGGGTGGGAAGGACACCTTTTAAAGGAGTAGAAAGAGTGACTGTGATCTTTTGCAAATGTTTCTGAAGGCAGTCAAGCTGCATAGAGTGTGTTGGTTTAATTAAATTGTAGCCGTGTGGTTTGTCCTGAATTTTTAAGTCTAAAGTAGCTTTTGTGAGATTTGGATTAAAACAGCAAAATTCTTCTAAAACCTTCCGATCTGAATGCAGTAGAAATCTCTTCTACTTGACTGGAATTTAAGTAGAGTTGGCAAAAGTTTCTAACCAAGGCTTCAGGCATCTGATGTTGATGTAAAAATGACTTATTGATACCAGGAAGATGAACACCACACCAGACTCTACCCTCCTGCAGCACCTGCTGGCAAATCTCTCTGTTCCTCAGTATTCAGTGCGTGCAGAGAAACTCTTGCTTCGTATCTGGGGGTGATGGGGAAGCTTCTGAGGATCCCAGCCAGGCATTGGTGATTTGAGATGAGGGTCAGCACTAAGTATATCTGTGGCTTCTCTTACTTGTCTTAGGGCTTGGACTGTGGCCCTGAAAGTGTGAAGAAGTTTGTTGAAGTTGTGGGAAGGGCCAAGCAAATTGTGTGGAATGGTCCAGTTGGTGTCTTTGAGTGGGACAAGTTTTCCAAAGGAACCAAAGCCTTGATGGACAAAGTGGTAGAAGTAACTGGAAAGGGCAGCATCACCATTATTGGTAAGTAGTTGTGTGTGTTTGTTCTTTTCTCTCTAAATGCAACAAGGGATTGCCAAGTACCATGTTAAGAATAATTGTCAGATTGTTTCTCATTCCTCATGTTTTCATCTTCTCCTTCAGCTTGGAGATACGAATGCTGAGTATTTGGGAGCAGGACCAGCCCATAGCAAGGCTATGGCCCTTAAGCTGAACAAAATGTGAATTTCTTGTGTGTCTCATTGATTTTGTTTGTACTACAGGTGGTGGAGATACAGCTACTTGCTGTGCAAAGTGGAACACTGAGGATAAAGTTAGCCATGTCAGCACAGGAGGTGGCGCCAGCCTGGAACTGCTAGAGGGTAACCGTTCTTCTGTCTTAACTTGTTTGAGCAAATGGGGTAGTTCTGGATGCTCCACCATGTGTTGATATTCAAGAAAGCACAACAATGGATTGAATGTGCTTTCTGTTCTACTGCGTGGCGTTGCATGTGGCTTTTGAGCAACGAGCTCCTCATTGCTCCTCTTTTGTAGTCCTCCTAGAGGAAGAGGGGAAGGAAAATGGAGTATTCTTGCAAACGGCCCTGTCTGCCACACCTAGAAAGCAAAAATGCTAGAATAGAAAATAAAACAGCCGTGAGAGCAGGTTCTCTTTTGTAGATGATCCCGTGAGATGTGCTAACCAGACTGTTTAAAATGCCCAGTTTCTGCTAGGGAAATCTGATCAGAATAGTCTCGAATTTTTGCCAGAAGTCTCCTTTTCAGTGCATTGTTTGAAATTCCCTGGTTTTAGGGAGCCCTCTAGTGATCACTTATGAACCTGCATGAGGGTACTTGGAATTCAAAATGGTGAAAATTTACAGGATTCTTCTAATGAGTTATATTGTACTCTAAATGAGTTTTCATTTCCTCCGGTAATTAGCTGTTTCCCAATATGTGTAAATTATCTAATGCTGTCAACTTCTCTGTAGAAGAGAAACTGCAATAAGCTGCATTGCAGCTGTTAGTTTCCAGCAGTTATATGCGAGACAGAGCTTTTGTTTCTGTTGCCTAGGGAGTGATGGTAAAGGGAAAGAATGCAGATGGCTAGAAAGAAACACTGCAACCAATTTATTCAAAAGGACAAACTTGCCTAAGTTTTGGCCCAAAATGTGGGTTTGTGTGTGTGATCTTTTAAACGTAACGGAAGTCTAGCTAATTAGAAAAGCTTCTGAAGATTAAAAAAAGAAAAAAAAAAACCAACAAAACCCCAGCAAACTAGCGAGTTGTGAACACTGTTAAAATTCAGTGCTGCCACACAGCTTGAGCATTAGAAGGTAGAATTTCTGAAAAAAAGCAAAACCAGAATTGTCCCTCTTCATTATTAAAGACTAAAAGGTAAAAATGCTTTAAAAACATTGCACTTCTATAATCTGGGCCCTCATACTCAAAGTTGAGCATATCCCTTGCTTCCATCGGTTGGAATGACACATGTAAATATCTAGACCTGGGTGTTTCAGTCCCAGTAAAAGACTTGAGACTTGTAGAAGGCTTCACACACTCCAAAATTCTATTTACACGCCACTAGGGATTGAAGAAAGTATGCAGCAACTCCCTGGATCCAATCAAAAATCTGTTTGCCATCAAACTTAATGGAAAAAGATCTTTGGTGTTTGGATCTGACCCTAGCAGAGACTCGGACAGAAATTTACCATTATTGTTAATTGAGAATTGATGACTGTGGTACGTCATCAAGAATCTGTCTGCTGACATATGAGTGCAGCTGTGCTCTGGATACTCGCTACAGCCCGAAAAGGTATTTACTGTGTGGAACAGTTTAAATGTAACCCATATGCCTTAAGAGCCACAGTTGTCAACAGGAGGGTATGTGGAGCCAAGCTCTTCTGTTTTTAACCTACAATATCTGATTTATTCATATGTTTACATGTTGCAATTGCAAGTGTAAAGCTTAGTTGTTTTGAGGGCAGAGGGGTTCTTAACTTTATTGGTATTTGTTAACTGCTAACAGGTAAGGTTCTCCCTGGTGTGGATGCCTTGAGCAACGTGTAGAGAGCAGAGTATCGTCCCACTTCCCGGTCCTGTGCACAGCCCCTGAGATTCAACACTTCAGCGCTTCTGTATTTCAACTCTGCGATAGGCAGATCACAGAATGTAAACCGAAACTGGACAGGGTTGGAGGAGAAGACAGCAGAGCTATTTTACGACTGCAGTTTACATGATGTGGATTTGTCCACTGTTACCCCACTTGAATTAACCTAGTGAGTTTAAACTGTTGTTGTGAATTTAGAGTGTATATATTTATATTTTGCCTTTTCAAAGAGATTAATCCCTGTTAGACATGTCTGTTTCTCAGAAAGGAGTGCACTGTTTAGCTTCAATGTTCTTAGCAGGTATTTTCATCACTTGACACGGTTCAGAAACAAGAGGGGACTCCAGTTTTTTGGAGGCTGATTGTAATAGCTGCTGAATAAACGTATTTAAAGTGCTCCCAGTTTGTATATGGTCCTTCTTTCATATTTTTAGAATCGTCTGTATTAAAATATCTTCTTCCTAGCATTAGGAGTCAGAAATATTTTTCCTTTTTTGCACTAATTATAATACTTGTAAATATCCTTTTGTTTTTGTCCAATGGATCTATAATAAGCACCTGGTCATCGTCAGAGTGAACTGTGGTAAGGAAGTAAATTGTTACAGATGTACTGTTAGGTTAAAACTTCCATGCCATCAAGTAATAAAGTAAGATGAAATTTTGAATGCACAAGTCTAGTAAAAAAAGTCCAAATTTAGAAGTACTTCTAATCTGGAGAATGACACTCACAGTAGGCAACTCGTATCTAATCTGAATACAGGGGAAACTTTGAAGACAAAGGCAGGTAAAAACTGAGTCACAGTGAAACAAATTGCAGTGTGCCTTTTCTCAAGTTTGTGGTCCTAAGAGCACTAAAACTAGCACAGTAAAACCACACAGCTGGACAATTAGGATTGTGTGTGTGGCTTAAACACGTTGCAGAATTGCGAGTATTGTCAGTGGAGGACCACCAACACAGTGCGAATGTATGAAGTTGGAATTTGCATTTTGACTGTCATGCATTGGCTCTTGTGCTAGCTGCAGGACCCAAATGTCAGCACAGGGTGGCTCTAAACCAAACCCAGGACTACTCCAAACTCAGATCGGCTTCTGAGCATCCAAAAGTGTGTTTTGCATTATGTTAGCAGTCACGGCTCTGTTCCTAAGAAATGTAAGAAGATGCAGCGCTCCAGCTGAATCGTTGGATCATAGAAAAGTGATGTAAAGCAGCAATTGTATGGTTTTATTCCTAGTGAATTCCCAGCAGTATTGTTAGGGTGCTTCCCAGGAGGTTTTGCATGGCCCGAATAGTATGAAGCAGCCAGGATGAACCATGGAGAGAATCTTTGAGGTAAGCAGTAAGCCACAACACAGAGCATGCTTTTAAGTTAATTTGTATGTATGTACATAATATTACCAAAACAAAATGAAAGCATGTGTTATAAACAGACACAGCCTATTTGCCAAATTTTACTCGGTCACAGTGGCATGCGAATTAAAACCCAATAACACTGAAGTGTGTATAAAACTGCATACGAAATATATGCTCATATTTTAAAGCTAAAAGTGGCAAAGAAAAGAAACTAGAAATAATGCAAATGACTGCAGTGCTGTGGCTTTCTCCTCCTCCTCCCCTCCTTTGTAAATCTCCCAAGCATTGTCTGATTACGCATGAATGATGCAGATTTTTGCTAGGATTGCTTTCTCGCTGTTGCTCATGTTTTCCAGGCAGGGGTGCAGACCTCCGACAGCTGCAGTAACGAGGCAAAGAAAGGAGTGAGCTTGTTGGCCACAAAAAGACTATGGATTCTGGAAATCCAGTACTACAAAAACAAACATTCCACCATGTTCTATAACAGATCATTCTTGTCTGTCTCTGGCAGACAAGGCATCATGACAGCACGGCCCATTTTACTGTCACTCTTACACCCCTGTGTTGCTGGATTCCCACGGAGCAATAACAGACTTTCCCTCCACAGCTCCTTGCTTGGTGTTTACAGTGAAAGGTTGGTGTGTGGCTGCTACCTCTGCTGGGTTTTTTCCCCTCTGCATCAAAAGCAACAAAACAAAGCTATTTGTAATAAAATACGACAAGGAATAGTCATGCTCCACGAACGCAGATATCTGCACTTAAACACCTGACTTTGGATGCTTGCTACTCACATCTCTAAAATGTCGTTTTGTTTCCATGTGGCTTTTTTAAACTAATGTAATGTTTGTGTGCTCAACATAGCAAACCTTGTACAGCAAGGCCAGAGAAATACACAGCTTTAGGGGCTGTACAGACAAATGGAACATCTCAACCCGAGATGGCAAGTGCTGTAGGCTTGATGACCAGCAGCTGATTACTTGAGTGACAGAGCTTCTAGATTTTTTTTAAGCTTTGCCTATTAATATTTTTAGCACCTGGCTATTGCAGTCATAAAATATTCTTAAGGTATCTAGAGGTTCCTTCTCTCACTCAATTTTACATCCTCTGCAGTCACACCAGTCTTCCTAGATTACTTTTGCATGTGTTCTTACAACTCTTCTAGACATGAATCTTTGACAGTTCTCCTTTTACCTTTTTACTGCTTTTGTTGGGAGTTTTTTGGGGCAAGGAATGTTGCTATTTAGGAACATTGTGGAAGACATTAGAAAACAAGGCTGTTGCAGAAAGCTCGTGATGTTATGAGGGTAATAGATTAAGCACATAAGTGGGCTGACACTAAGGGCCAGGTGAAATAAAAAGTGAAGAGCTTAAATCCTCATGGCTAAGATTATAAAAAATTTCAACATGAAAAGCTTTACATTGATTGTCAACAGAATAAGCTCCTCTTAAGCTGAAATACATAAACTCTCGTACGGGTGTCTCCCTGCATAATTTACAATCTACTGTTAACTGCAGGAGCTAGCAAAAGCATTTCCGTGTTGTAAAACATGTAATCAATGTTACTCAGTAGTAAAACTGGCAGTGACCCTGTAGCACTGGTGACTTGGTGGCCCCGTGCAGGGCCATCAGCCCTGATGCGTCAGAGTGATTCCGCAAACTAAGGCAAAACTACATTAATTCTATACAATCAGAGCAACACTGTATCAAGAGGGGGCTCAGGACATCCTTAAGGTTTGGAGGTCTGTCTGGCCAGGAGGCCACCTGTGGCAAGCATACCTTTACAACCGCTAAAACAATCAACACTTCTTCCTCTGGCTCTGGCTCTGCCCCTCCAAGGACCGGGGCCTCCTGTGGGCAGCGGCCATTTTGTGAGCGATGTCCTGATGCTGGGGAAGGCCTCCCCCTCTCTTGGACTGAAGGATGAACATCTCCATCCTCCTCTTTTTCTGTGCATTCCCCTTGACACCTGCCTCCTTGGTGTGCCTCACAGCCCAGACGGTGTTTCACGGAGCACTTTTGCCCCTTTATTCTCCAGGTGCCCGTTGGAGAGGAGCGGCCTCCATGGAGCATCCCCTCTCCTCCATCGGCCAAGATGTGAAACCTCACGGAGCCTGCGCAGGCAGCTCCCCCAGACCTCAGAGCACAAGGCAGCGAGGGTTGTTTTCCCGCTCAGCCCTGGGGCGGTGAGGCGGCGGCGGGGCGGCAGGACTCCACTTCCCGGCCGCCTTTGCTGGCGCAGCGGGGGATGCCGGGT
>NW_010126180.1:2680-6506 GCF_000699245.1 Pterocles gutturalis | reverse complement strand
CCAGTGTCTAACCACCCTCACAGGAAAAACTTTATTCCCAATATCTAATCTAGATCTGCCCTCTTTCAGCTTATAACCGTTACTCCTTGTCCATTCAGTACACTTCCTGAGAAAGAGTGCCGCCCCATCGCTCCTGTAGGCCACCTTTAGCTACTGGAAGGCTGCTATTAGGTCTTCTCGGACTCTTCTTTTCTCCAGGCTGAACAAGCCCAACTATCTCAGCCTGTCCTCATAGGGGAAGTGCTTCAGCCCTCTGGCCATCTTCGTGGCCCTCTGGACTTACTCTAACAGGTGCAGTACTGTGGGTGGGGTCTTATGAAAGCACAGTAAGGGGGGAGAACCACCTCCTTTGACCTGCTGCAAGTTGAAGTTTTGAACAATTTAGCATGCAGAGGATATTTCTAGCATGCAGAGGATATTTCTAAATGGTGCCAGGACCACCATCCCAAACCAGCTTTTGTTACTTCTTTTATTGATATTAAGATCAAAGTGGTGCACATATTCTGAATTTTACTCTAATTCACATTAAAACCACACGAATGTGTATTTTAATATGATTTTAAATGTAATGCAGTCACCTCTCATCTTGTCTTAGCATTCCCTGATCTTGTAGAAAATGCAACATTATTTAAATACAGATTGGTGTGTCTGATCTGCATGCCATTTGTTAAAAGGCAATGCACAACTACCGTACAAGTTTATAAACTAGTTTCGGTATTTCCGTGTTCCATTTTCATGTTCAATTCTATTTCAACATTTTCATACTTTTTCACTTAATTATGAAGTTTAAATCAGAAAGTGTTGGGTTTTTTTTTATGTAGCAAAAGGTACCTAAATTCTTTTCTGTAAGGTGGAAAAGCCTGCTCTTGAGTAATTTTCAGGTAATTTTTGTGTTTGTGATTGCTTTAAGTAAAAATAAACAAGCATTTTGCAATTATGAAATGGAACATAATTGGTATTTTGAAGCTCTGATGCTTTTCCTGTGTTGTAATGTGCTTTTCCTGGTAATCCTGATTAAAGCAACATAAGTAGGAATCGACACAGGCTGTTATAGTCTGTTATGCCAGTAATCTGTAGTTGAAGGGTCCCTAGGATCTCGTGCACATTGGTATGAAGGAACCCAGTAGTTCAACCACCATATTAGTGGTATGCAGATAGGTTTTATTTTGTCAGTTTCTGCTAAGCATATGGTTTGTGGTGATGGTGGAAAAGGTTTTACGGGATGATTGAAAAATTATTGTCTATAAGCAAAGCCTGTTTATGTAACAAAAAAAAAAAAAAAAGCCAGATAAATTATCTGTTAGGTATTTCGCATCCATTATGGAAGTGTATATAACTGTTAAGAAATCTATTGCATTTTGCAAGAAATAAAGCTTTTATATTGATTAACAGACTAATAAAAATAATTGTCAAGCACTCGTTAAGATTATCTCAAACTGTTGCAGTACCTAAGCACAACAAAATGAAGGGAAGGCTGTGTGAAAATTTTACTTAATTTATGTTAGTATCTGTAATCTTTGTAGCTTTAGAGAAGCTAGGTTTTGAAGGCACATGGTTTAAACGTAAACCATAGCATTTACTCCTGTAGTTAGTAGTCTGCACTTTTAAGTTAGATGATGTGTTAACATCTATGTAACTGATTATAGGTGCTTCTGGGGAAAAAAACAAAACAAAACAAAAAACCCCAAAAAACCCCAAAAACCTGGAGTGCATTTGTGCTCATCATCTCTTGCAGATGCAAAATTCAGAAGATATTTAAAATACTTATTGCACTAAGTAATACAGTAGGAGATAGTTGCTGAGTTATTTGAAAATGACAAGCATGCATTCACATCCATAGCTTTTTTGAGGCAATGTTGTGACAATTTCAGTCTTGAGTTCCTTGGGCAGTTTAAAGAAAGAAAAAAACCTTGTGAAAAAAATATCATATATATTGATTATTTCTCTGTTTATGGACTTATCTTTATCATGTACTCTGAGCAAATTTTGTGATCCTTATAAAACAAGACATTTCATGACTGAAATAGTTATGGGAAAGTACGAAGCTATTTGATATAAATGATGATCTGGAGGTAGGCATTTCCATGTTTTAGAGGTAAAACTGTGGCTTGCATGTTTTATGGACCACTGCTGAATCTGGTATTTTATGTGACTTCGTAGAAACCAGGCATCTCAATAGCTTCAGTGTCTGAAAAAAAATCCGTGAGTTTTCAGATGTGGTATAGACATTGTTGTCTGTAGCTGGTTGTGCATGAGTTTTTCTGTGGATTGGCATCTAGATCAGCATCTCGATCAACATATACATATATGCCTAACAGTGTAGTTCAGGAATCCTTCTGGTTTTCGAGGTCATGGTGAACATGTTGGCTGTGTTTCAGTTCCCCAGGGGAGTGGGAACAGGGTGTGCTCTAGTCCCAGAGTCATTGCCCCTGGGAAGGACACCTACATGTGTGAGACAGCCTGCTCTGGGTGTTGAGCGTATGTGATGGGAAAGGAAAATAATTGTAATCTTCCAATTCCCTTATGAGTATCTGAACTTACAGAATATTGTTACACTCCTGAATATTTCTCATGAAGATCTGTTAGTGGTGTTAAGGTGATTTGTGTTGCTGTACACAGTAATAAATCAATAACTTACATTGCTACTTACCTCATCCCTGTATTGGCAAGAAAGTACGTACCAGTTTACTTATTTCCACAGCAACTTCTGTTGTATGAAATATGTACCTGTATTTTGGTGTTGGAGAAATAAAGGCAAGGTGACTGATCTGAAGCTCAGTGAAGTCATTAGGCTGTTCTTGGGTTTTTGGTGACTTGGCAAGATGACTCTGTTGCAAAGATGGGATTTAGCTAGATTTCTTACGTCTCAATTCTGCTCTTAGCTGTCATCTTCCCATGAAATAGACAACCTCCTCTGAATGGTGCAAATTCTGCTCTGAATAGCAGATGGGCTGATTGATATTTTCCCCTCTATGTGACTGCCAGAAATGAATAACAGCACCAGGTATTTGAGTGCAAGAGCTGAGAAATGCATCCCTAGAAGCCAGGAATTCAAATATCCTGTTCAACTCAGAGTCTAGTGAAATCATTATAAAGTTACTGTGTCCACATGATATACAAGGGATATAAAAGTCTACAGTAATTTACTCAACCTCTTGGACCCTGATCAAGAACTTTGTCATTTTACCATAAAAAATCTGGTTTTGGATGGGAGAACTGACCCATTTTCCAGGAGAATATGTTAAGCAACATAAATTGCTTTGAGAATCTTTTCAGCTTCCACAAGCTTAGCTGATAGAGCCCTAGTATGAACAGATGCTCTAACAGATGTCAACTTTCTCAGAAACAAGAAAGTTGATGATTTAAGGGTTTCTTGACTGGCAAATATCACTGTCAGAAGATTTAGAGCATGTAATGCATTACTGTTTAGTTAATTGCTGTTTATATCCATCTAGCTTGCACTTTCAGATTGGTCATTGCCAGCAAATAGGTGATGGGCATAATTAAAAGGAGGTGAATGAACACCAAACACAAACTCATTTGGTTCCTGATTTCACGAGTGTTTATGTATGTAGGATATAGAACATCACCAAAACAAAACCAAAATTAGGCCCAGGGTGTGGGCTCTGATCACAGCTCCAGACAGCTGAGACAACTGGGAGTCCAGAGGAGAGCCACGAAGATGGTCAGAGGGCTGGAGCACTTCCCCTATGAGGACAGGCTGAGATAGTTGGGGTTGTTCAGCCTGGAGAAGAGAAGGGTCGGAGGAGACCTAATAGCAGCCTTCCAGTACCTAAACGGGGCCTCCGGGAGGGATGGGGAAACA
>NW_010126180.1:0-2482 GCF_000699245.1 Pterocles gutturalis | reverse complement strand
GGTTGCCCTGGCTGTGGCAGGGGGGTTGGAACTCGATGATCTTTCAGGTCCTTTCCAACCCAACCCATTCTGTGATTCTATGATTCTATGACAGGTGTAGAAGTACTACACTTCTTCTAAAAGCTTGGCATTCTCATTGTGCAACCTAGGTAGTTGTAGATCCTAATCTTAGCCTGCAGATGTGAATCTCGGTAGCGGTGAATACCCTTCTCCTCTTAGCCTCCTCTTGGTATTATTTGTGTTGCAGAGGCAACGGGAAAGATGACCTGTTCTTTCTCCTGTTTAACAGGACATTGCCTTAAGGACACAAAGCACTGCTGGCAACGAGGAAACATGGTTTGTGGGAGACAGGTTTGAAATAACTGATTTTCCTGCACTTTGGTCTGAAGAACTGGATTGAAGGCCAATAAGCAGCTCTCCATCCTACTGAAACTTCAGAACAGGGCAAAACTCATGAAGTAGGGTTGCTGCTGAAGTTAGGGTGTGACCCTTTGGACCAAATTGAAACCTATCTTAAGCATGATCAATCTAAAATAAGCTGGTTTGTGGGGTTTTGGTTTTTTTTTTTTTTTTTCTTAAAATTAGAAAGTAGGTGTTTCTGCTTCATAAATTGAGTAGATTGCAAGACTTAAAGAACTCGTGTTGTATGATAGCTGTATCTGTTCTGGTGACTCATTTGGAGATCCCGTACCACACACACTGTAGAGCAGTCCTGCTCTACGTTAACCGATGGGGAAGGCTGCTATTTTCTGTTCTCTCAGGTGGTGGACATGAAACTGGAACATGGGCTAACATTGTAATGGGCTTTTGTTTAATAGAGAGTTTGTGGGAAGTTTGCTCTGATGGGGTAGGGTCTCAGGCTCTTGTTTCACTCCGTGAACTTGCTTATAATGACAATCAGTTCGTCTGCTCTAGCAGATGTGGACAAAGGACAGACAGATCTTTCCAACTTCAGGGAGGGCTGACTGAAAGTCAGCATAAGTGATATGTAAGGCCATAATGCTTGAAAGGAAAAATTCCTACTGAGAGGCACCTAAAGCGAACAGAGGTGGCATATTTTATTTTCTGTTTATTGAGGACAAATACACCAGCAAACTGAAGCTATTACTCTGATTTACTGAAGAAGGGTGATTTTCTTTTGAGAGTTGGCTAATTTTGTTGATAGAATTTAGGACTAATGGTATAGGTGTTTTAGAGCAAAGAAACAAAACCTCTTGATTTGTTTTTGCAAACTTGAATTCCTCATACAATGTGTAAAATCATTATTTTACAATGCTTAAAGCATGAACTGCTATTTTAAGATAACTGAGAGTGGAGAACCTTTTTTGTTAGAATAAATAGATTAGTATTTTGTGCTTGTCGGTGGACAAATGCAATGAACATATAAGGAAATGTCACCATGTTGTATCTTTGCACCTTTAATTGGTTTCCATGAGTTTAGTATGGGGTTTTTTAAGTGCTGCTTTCTCAAGGCAATTCTGTTTTTTGATAGAAGCATAGAAGGCATTATAGTAAAACCAAACAATATATTACTTCTTTTCCTAAGAACCTGCAAAACAAATATTTTTTGAAGAAATATTGTGGAATAAAAGAGTAACTTTACACGCTTTCTGGTTGAAAATAGTTTGGAATTTTGAAAATAATGCACCAATATCGCAACCAGGCTGTGTGCTTGTTATATTTTAAGAACTGCAGCTAATTTGGGAGAGAACTGATAGAAATTCAGCTGCAGTAGCAAGATATTCATTGATAATAACTGAGGTAATTTCTTAATATTATTTCCCTATCCCTACAGGTGTACATATATCTATATAGAAGATTAAGTGTTTTTCAAAAAGACATCAGTGCATTGCATTTTACCACTGAATTATGAATGTTGAACTGAGGTTAGCAATCAGAATATCTGGTGTGATTCTTCGGCTAGTTAGAGACTCAAAGATAGACACAATATTAACTGAAAAGCTACAGTAATTTGGGCTGTTTCCGATAATTTGAGATCTGTTTCAGAGCATTCCTATGAAAAGTTTTTGCAAGACCTTCGTAGAATGGTGACCAGATTTTTCTAAGCAACCTAACTAGAAACTGAAAGAGAATTTTGTATCATGGGTAAACTTTAATGTGAAATTGGAAAAGCATATGTGGGAGAAATCTGACAATGTGGGTAAGCTTTTATTCTTCCTGAAGATATAAAGTGCAGTTTTCTGTTAAAATGGGGAACAACCATTTCTATATAGCACAACAAGGTGTTATATATAGTGTCGAAAAATCCTACTAAATTATGGGAGCCCTCACTCATTCAGTGAACTATCATAGAATCATTAAGGTTGGAAAAGACCTCAAGGATCATCAAGTCCAACCCAACACCACCTAACACACTAAACCATGTCTCTAAGCACCACATCTACACGTTTCTTGGACACCTCCAGGGATGGTGACTCTACCACTTCCCTGGGCAGCCTGTTCCAATGCCTGATCACTCCTT
>NW_010126179.1:0-489 GCF_000699245.1 Pterocles gutturalis | reverse complement strand
ATAGTCCAAACAGCCACCTGATTTGGAACCAAATTTAGTATCCAGCAACAGATAAATGCTAGCTGAAATGCAAGCCTTTCTCAAATGAGTTCAAACGAATGTTCTACTACCCGCTTTTTTCTAAACTTCTCCTTATAGGTGGAGAGAAGACTTCCTGAAGTTCCTTGAGAAAAAGAAATAAAAAATCTTATGATGATATTTAATCCCCACACTTAAAATCAACTCGTATAATGGCAATCCAGGTCACTGCACAGAATTGTCAATGGAATAAATTTACAAATGCGAAATTTCATTCACAAACTCATTAGAGAAAATTTAAAGCAACACATCATGATCAAACTGACTACAGTAATTCCTACAATCCTGTCACATAGAAGTTGTTGGTATACAGTATTATACTCACATCCCAACTTCTTTAAATATTATTTAAATTACTTCAATGATTTTATCATAGTTTCAATGTCCTACAACTGCTTTATTACAAAGGTA
>NW_010126178.1:354-617 GCF_000699245.1 Pterocles gutturalis | reverse complement strand
GATGGAGGGCAGACCCCAAGGATGGGGGAGGAACACCAGTTTTGGGGGGACAGACCCCAAGGATGGGGGAGGAACCCCAATAAAGAGGGACAAACCCCAGTGGTGGGGGACAAACCCAAATAACAGGTGACAAACCCCAAGGACAGAGGGCAGACCCCCCCAACCCCTCCCCAGGTGGGAATTTGGGGGTGCATCACCCCGTTCTCCTCCCCGCCTCAGCATCCAGCTGTTCCACCACACCACCATCCACGGTGACACCGAGG
>NW_010126178.1:0-281 GCF_000699245.1 Pterocles gutturalis | reverse complement strand
CAACGCATCAACCCCATGCCCGGACCCCCGGATGGTGCCCGTGTCCCCCTCCTCCCACAGTGACCGGGAGGTGACACCAGGGTTGGGGACAACAATCCCAGGGATGGATGAAAGGATGTCGTGATGCTTTTTGGGGACATTTTGCAGGGGACAAAAGCTCTGGGTGCCCGAGTGACACCGGGGTGATGACGGGGTTGGGGACAACTTTGCTTTTTTGGGACAATTTTGCTTTTTGGGGACACTGCAGGGGACAAAAGCCCGGTGGCGGGCAGAGCCCAGCC
>NW_010126177.1:0-2773 GCF_000699245.1 Pterocles gutturalis | reverse complement strand
CGCGGACCTTGTCGTTAGTCCCGGCCTCCCTCCCTCAGTGGCATCGCTTACACTTGCAGGTTAAAATAAGGGGGTCGTATTTTGGGACATCAGAGTCTTTTTATTCCTCTTACTCAGGGCTTTTTTTAAAAATACTGTGAAGAAACACGGCAGGATGTACACACTGCCCGCAGACCACCCTCTCCATTAGAGTGAGGCAGGGCCCAAGCGCCCGTGTGCAGGACCGTGGGGTGTTCTGAGCGAGGGGTGTCTCTCACAGGCGTTTGGCTTAGAAACAGGCTTTGTTTCGATGTCTTGTGTTACTATTAAATGTTAGTGCTGGTGTTGGGTGCTGTAAAAACTTGTTGCAAACTCTGGTATTTGGTCAGCTCCCATTAGGTCACAGTCCCAAACCTCAGTAGCTTGTTCTGAGCGATCGGATCCAGTGGCACGGGCTGCAGTGGAAACAACACAGCTTTACCCTTGAGTGTGAAAACTGGGTATGAACTAGAGCAAACAAAGGCAGTACATGCTTGGATCTCATTTTCCATCTGACAGGGTGGGTTTTTTTGTGCTAAGTTGTGGTAAACGTCTCTGAAGAACTTATTTCTTGGAATAATTCTTGCCTTTAGTGTGAAAATAACATACTTGCAGTGTAAGAATTCCCTAGGGGTGTGACCTGGGGTGTCAGGTTTGCTTTTTATTTATGTTTCTTTCCTTTCCACTAAGAATACAAAGAAGAAAGGTGAATAATACACTTGCTGATTAATTAGACTCTTTCTGAAACTCCGTGTGCTAGAAAAGTATTGAGTTAATGACCCCATGAGAACAAATTTAAATAAAGATTGGAGGAATTGAAACAAGATTGACTTCCCCAGGAATTTTGTGAGAACATTCTCTATTCCCTCTTTTTTTTTTTTTTTTTTTTTTTTTTTCCAATTGAGAAAGCTTTTTAGGCACTTAGAAATGTTTCAATGGATTTTTTAGATCACAGCAATCCCAGGTGGGAAAACAGGAAGACTGGCATGGTGAGGAGGAGAGAATGGACGATTCTGCCAGAGCCCAACAGTCATGCACAGGGAGTGTGGTACGTTCCTCTCGCGCATTGTTTGTCCCATGTACCTTATTCACAAAAGCAGCGTTTTTCAGTCTGTGCTCAGCATGAAAGCCAGTGACATATACTGTTTCCCATGGTGCTGGGGATCTATCTGTCACATTTAGTAACACTGTATGTTTCCAGGACACTTTTTCTCTTGTATGGCTTCTCTTCATAATGCCACAGCTCAAAATCACTTCTAAACCTTCAAGGAAGTTCTGAGTGATTGTTTTAATTTTGGGGGGATCTTGTGTTAGACTAGTCCTGTGCTTTGCCCTGTGGCCCTTGCAGCATGCAGGCAGCTCCTGGATCAGTACAAGAGATCTGCAGGCTAGTCCTCTGTAGTCATGCCAAGAATGTTGCTTTGGGCAAAATGTAATCTTAAAGTAGTATTAGAAAATTTCACTTAAATCCATGTTCACTGCGTCTGGTATAGGATAGACTTGTTTTACCCAGCTTAGTAGCTGGAAAAGCACTAGCCATTTGGTAAAAGTGATCCTCAGCCACTACAAATAGCACGACACAGAGCGAATTAATTTGTTTCCAATTCCCCACTGGCTAGTGAGGGTGCCTTTAATCCAAAGGCTGACAGGGGTGTTTTTCATTCGTTTGTTTGATTTTTAATCTTGCTGATCAGAGAAGTTACTTAAAAATAGTTGCTGGAAGTTTTAAGATGTGTGTTCTGGGGAGATAAAATATGCCAAAATGGTGTAACAAACTGTATTAACACAAAAAGGGCTGGGATTCTGTAATTCTGTACGGTAGAGCCTGTCTTACCCTGTTTCCCATTTCGCCTGTGCCTGTCCCAGTGGTGGCTGTTGGGCCCCACATTCAGTCTGAAGATGCTTCTCTGTTCAGAGGACAGTGTTAGCCTTCGGGAAGGGCACTGGGCACCAGCCTGGCAGTGACTGTTGTGTGGTGGGTGTGCTGGGGGAACCCTGACTCCAGTTGCTACAGAGTAGTCAAGGTAACAGAGGCATCCCTGCTGAGCTGCTCTGGGACAGAAATTCCTGCAAGAGGCACCACCCCAGCACTTCATTGGCTTCCCTGTATTGCTCCCTGCCCGATGCTTGAATGTAAGTCTGCTTGAATGGAAGACCTGTAGGGAGAGGAGGAAGATAAGAAAATGCAGTATCTCAGTGTCACACTGAAGTTGTTGCTCCTGGTCCCTACAGAGCACAGGCAGGCAGGGCTGGTATTACATTCTCCATCCAGGAGCTGCTAATTACTGCCTGTGTTAGCATGAACTATTTTTTCACCCCTAAATGAGCCTTCCTGTAACAGAAATAAAAATATGTGAGGTCAAGATTGTTCTTTGTCTCTGCGCTACAAATGATTAATCCAGGGATAAAGATAACACAACACATCATGTCTGAAGACCATTTCTCTCTGTCCTTTTATTGTGGTGGTATTGCGATTCAGGTCAGAAGCAGAGCATGTTTTAACTCATGGAAGTGTGGAGACTAAACATGTTGGAGATCAGACAGAAATAAAGCAACGTGTTCTATAGCAGGTGACACGAAAAGGACTTTTTCTTGTTTTCCTTTCTCTCTTTGAGCTGTAAGAGAAGGACTTCAGCTCCCCCGTTCCGGGGGAGTGCGGTTCCGTGCACCGCCCGTTTGGGGGAAGGGAGCAGAAGAGGGCGGCCACGGCAGCACCCTGCGGCATCGGGTCCGGAGGCGGGACCGGGCGCCCGCG
>NW_010126176.1:0-243 GCF_000699245.1 Pterocles gutturalis | reverse complement strand
AAATGCATTAGAAAAAAAAAAATAAAGGGGGGGGAAAAAATAAATAATATTTGCATTTTAAAGTGAGCTCAGAAACTGGGAGATCTGCGCTGGATCCTTGTCGCTCTCCTGCCTCCGGCCCCACCGAGAGGTCGGCAGAAGAATGAGCTGAAAAAATGGCAGGAGATGGATCCAGATGAAACAAATCCACAGCGTTTTCAGAAATGGAAAGGAAAGAGGGGAAGGAAAAAAAAAAAAAAAAAA
>NW_010126175.1:676-2627 GCF_000699245.1 Pterocles gutturalis | reverse complement strand
AGGGTTCCTTAAATACCCCCGAGCTCTTCCCCATCCTTCTGGGGTTCTGTTTTGTGGGTGCCGTGGGCTGACACCCTGATTTCTGTGGGGCAGCGTGTGCCCGTGGGATGTTCCCCTGCCTTTCCCGCAGCTGCTATCCCCCTTCCCCAAGAGGCAGATACAACTTTGGTGTTTCCCAGGAGGAGGCTCAGCCGCTATGGAGAGGACCATCAGGTGTGTGATTTCCTCGTCTGAGCGGCGATAAATATCGTGGCTCCCGGCGATGCCGCGTGGCCGCTCGCATGGACGATTTATTCAGCTGAATATTGTGCTAGGCTGTCGATCCGAGGAAGCTGGAGTTCTGCCGGCAGCTCCCCTCCATCCCTGGGTGTCTGTGATGTGAAAGGTGTGTGTGGCTGTGCCGGCGTCTCCAGCACGCGGTGGGTGCGGGGTTGGTTGTGTGGGTGCTTGGCCCCCCCCAGATAAGGTTTCCCCCTTCCCCATTTGGGGTATTTTAGTTGCCGGCTGGTGGATGGCCATGCAGGCGGTTGCTGGTGTTTGCTGAGGATAATTAGGCAGGAAAGGTGACGGGCTTGGGAAATGCTGGGATAGGAGGTGACAGGATGCTGGGATGCTCCTGGGGACCAAAGGAGGGAGGAGGAGGCTTTCCCCGTGAAGGATGCTCCTGGGGATGTCGGGCTGAAGGATGCTCCCGGGGACATGGGGCATCCTCACCTGGAGGGGACCAATGTCGCTTCTCCCCTTCTCTTCGGCTTTTAAATTATTTGGTCTCCTTGGACAAAGTCTTGGCTTCTCTCTCTGGCTGCCAGGACAGGAAGCGAAGACTCGGAACAGCTCCGGTGCATCCTGGCTGGCTGCTGTGCCCATGGGCCAGGGGATGGATTTGGGGACCCCTGTCCCCTGGTGCAGTTGTGCAGGTGACTGGGTGACACTGACCCTGTGCCGGATCCTGGTCCCTTCTCGGGAGCAGCACCTGGAGAATTGATTAATTAATCTTTGCACTGCGGAGAACTGACAAATAACTCCGGCTCCTGTTGGCACCCAGCCCATGAGCTCCTTGGGACAGTCCCACGCTGCATCTCCCTGTCCCCAGCCTGGGGGACCCTGGAGGGGCCGGGGCCACTGGCCTCGGCACGGGGTCGTGGTGTTGCCAGAGCTTTTGGAACGTACGGAGTCTCCTGGGATTTGATGTTTCTGTTTGATGTCCTGACAGCTGGGATCCCTCTTGGCCCCGGGTTAGGGGATGCTGGGATGGCTCCTGCTGGGATCAGGCCCTTTAACCCTTTGTGTGCCACCGTTGGGGCACTGTGGGGTGGGGGCTGCCTCTCCTGGCGAGACCCGATCCTGGCAGTGGGTGTTCCTGACAGTGTCACTGACACGCAGGTTTGGGTTTGGCCAGGACTCTGCAGGGCTGTGGGGCCCATGAGCTCTCCCTGTCCATCCCTGCTGACCCCCATCCCCTCCTTCATCACTTTGGAGCCGGTGACAGAGAGGGGACGAGCTCTGGACCTGTTTGGGAGATCCTTGTGGTGGAGAGGAGCCCCCACATCAGCCGTGCCCATGGCTCAACCCCTTATTAGACACCCGAGAATCCAAGAACAGGCTGTTTTCTGCACAGCCAGGAGAGCTGTTTGCTCAGCGAGGTTGCTCCTTTTTCCTCCTCTTCCGCACAGGTCCTGGGTGGGCAAGCGGGATGCTGGCAGCTGAGTGGCATCCGGGGACCTTTGGGGACAGAGCAGGCACGGGCAGCACCAGGCAGCACTGCCCCCATTAATTAGATTCGGACTGATGGGCTTTAATCAGCAAAGATGGCTCATGTGATGAGCTGCCGCAAGATACGGGGGGAGCGGGTGTGATACCCCCAGTCCAGGGACCCTGACTCCCCGGGGAAGGATGCTCTGCCTCCGCCCCTGCTGCCCGAGCCGCCAGCTTAGGGATCAACTCATCACCT